>NC_048895.1:22728482-23028482 GCF_011077185.1 Oxyura jamaicensis
CGGGGGGTTAAAACAGCCCCATGCGGCTGGCTATCCTCTCTGGCTCCTTGCTAATCCTTTATATATATATATATATATATTTTTTTTTTTTTCATTCTTTCGGCCAGTTTTTTTTCGGGCAGGTTAGATGCCTGCCCCACATGCCAACCCCCAAGCAGAGAGACTGGAGTATGTTACCTCGGAGTTAAAGTCTAACTCCTCTGCAGGTAATAATTAAAGAGCTTCTTTCTAAATCTCTTTCCCCTCTGCAGAAACACCGAGGCTTTCTTTCGCAATAGACTATATTGATCGCACACACGGGCATGCTCTCCGCTGAGCTGCTGCTGATGGCAGGCGATCTGCTCTCCCTTCCCTGAACACGCTTCCCTGGACCTTCCTTTACTTTTTCTAGCTGAAAGGTCTCTTTAGGGCTGCATTTCTACAAATGCTTCCAAGGCTTCCCCAAAGAAGCTCCAAATGCCAAAGGGGACTGACAGTCACTCAGCTGCACGCATCCAGGTTGTGGCTGTGCCTTTGATTTTTACCCCATATTTATATCATGGGCGAGTTTAAAAATAACAGATATACGGGACACAAAGTCATCGCCATCAGCAGGGGAATATCTCTGTCAAGCGGGAAGGCCTCCAACTTTTCCTAGCGGCGACGCTTTCCAAAGAAAACCTTCAGCCTTGTCCCAGCAGCCAGACTGAAAGTTTTAGGGGCTCTCAGTTACTTGAGATCATAAATTAATCTGCCAGAGAAGTGCAGCACACACCTGATATCAAGGGAGGGTCAAGAGCTGCCCAGTTCCAGCTGGTCCTGCATTTGATTTACTTCAGGCTGTTAAGATGTATGCTGTGGTGTTTTGATAAGAAAAAAGGAGTCAGCAGTTTGCAGCAGTTTGATTTGGCTGTTCCTTTTTTTTTTTTTTTTTTTTACACCCTTCTCTATCTGAAGAGGCCTGCAGGTTAAGCTAAGGAGTTGGTTTTTGCTCTTGGGATGTTTTTCAGCAGAGGCTCTCGGACTGCACGGGCTGTTAACATGTAACTGCATTTCTTACCCTCTGGAGCAAGTCAGACGGTGGCCTAAGCTCTCGTGCAGCTCCTCTACCTCGTGCCTTCATGGGTGCTCGCCCCGGGCAGGGCACGTGGAACACCCAGAAAGGCAGTGCCCAGGACACAACTTGCCATGTGGGTGAGCTGCTCGGCCTCGGCAGCGCCCTACTGCAGCCCGACATCTCCAGCCACCTCTGCCATGAGGCCTTGCTGCCGTGCTGCATCAGGCCCCTCAGAAATCAGCTTGGTACGTGAATTCTTTCATTTTGCACCATACAGATGCACTCCTGCGAGCTGCAGGGCTGAGCGTGGGAGGTGGGCTTGTTCTTAGCTGAATGAATCTGTTACGTGCTGGTCACCCTCACGCCTGCTCTGCCCTCTCCTAAAGCCCCCCCAGACCTCCAGTCACGGTCTCGGAGAGTTAGACGACACCGAAGGGATGCTGTCTCTTGTGCATGTGTCTGTGTCACCTGAAGGCTCCCAGTAACCCTCCAGAGCACAGGCACACTGCACCGGTAGCACGCCGCAGAGGCGGCAGCAGTGGTGCCAAAATGGGGGACACAAAATCAGGCCAGGAGTTTTGGATCCTACCCCTGATTTTTTTTTTTTTTTCTCCTTTCCTCCTGTTTCAGTTTCTCTGCCTGTAAAATAGGAAAGTAATAACCACTGACCCTATTGCCTATTGGCAATTACTATATGAAAAAAAAATAGTCAGAAACCCTCAGAGGACATAATCTGTGACAATAGTCGGAGGTGGATGCACTGCCATTCCTTGTGTTGTGCTTGGCTAACGTTTCCCAGCACAGACCATATTTTCTGTTGCATGTAGTTTTAGAAAAAACATCATCACTTAGACTGAAAACTGATACGCTGACTGTCTGTACCAGGATGATTATTTTGAAAATACCTGCCAAAACAATTTGTCCATTTCCAAGAACAAGGTTATGGAAAAATAAACAGTTTTGCTCATACTAAAAAAATGGAAACTTTTTCCTTTGAAATGCTCTGCTGCCCTCAGGCTTTGAAGCACAGACTCAAAATGTGACCTTTTTCATTTAAAAAGCGCCTTTCCCTCTCTCAAAAAATTACCCAAATATGGCTAACTTGCAAATACTCAATTTTATTTTTATTTTTTTTTTTTAATGACCACACTCTCAGTCATGGTTTCTTTTATTCTATCAGAAAAAAAAATAAATGTTAAAGACTGGTCCTAACTGAGGACAGAAGCTTAAGGATACTGTGGCAAAGCTAGATTTCCACATTAATCCCCACCTCCAAATTTTCCCTGTGAGCCCTAGCTTTGGCACAGGATCTGAGAGGTAGGAATCCTATCTCCTCTAAGCTCCAAACGATTTGAAGGTTGCATCAAGAAGAAAGGTCTCTGCATGAATACGACGGGGAGAAAAATCCACCCTGTGACAGAGCAGGCAACAGAGGCAGCCAAGCAGCCCAGAGAGAAAAAGCGGGACTGGTGTTTGGAGGCAGGAGCCTGGGACTGATTAGGTAAGGAGACACAGAGGTTGCATGGAAAAAGCAGAGAGAAAGTGTTTGGTTGAAGAGCCTGGAGGGGAGAAAGGGACTGGCAGGGCAAGGATAACAAAACCATCTAATGTTGTCAGCCAAGAGCAAGGATATGTAATTACAGGATGTCCAGAATAGCTGGGCTGAATTTTATTTGAAACAAAGTAAAATCGTGAAAGTCAAAATGTTTTATCTCAGTGCTATTAGCTGATGCATTTCAACTCCTCAGTTAAGCATTAATGCTTGTTATTTTGAATAGGAGCTGTTTTCTGATGCAGGAAAGAATTAAATGACCTTCAAGAGAAGTATTTCTGAGCCTATTCAAAATATTTTTAAATGATTTTTTGTGTGTGCGTGTCTGTGAGTGACCACCAAGCTAGTGAACACGTTACATGTTCATCACTAGCTGTAATGCCAGGCACTCGGGTATTAAGGCAGTGACTAACCCGAGGGTTTCCCTGCACAAGACCACACAGAATTTATTCCACCAATTTCCTAAAACCCAAATGGAGCCCTGCAGGGTACACGTCCTCTGGGGGCGAGTCACTACTTTGTCATTTTTATTCACTATATCTCTGTCTAGCTCGTCACAGAACTGGGTGCTGTTCGCAGAGAAGGCAGACTGTTACAAGAAGAGAAAGCAAGGCCTCATGGCAATGTGATAGCTAAACTTGCCTCGATGAGTTTGAATCCATTCCCATTTCACCTCAAAGCTTCTGTAATGTGGGGAAAGTCACCTCAAAATGTAATGATGAGCATAATTTTCATATTATGAGGGCTCATCATGAAATTTTGGGGTCTGATTTACTCAAGCGAATCCCTCACTGCTTCAGACAAAATCCACGGGACTGTACATTAACTGTGCCAAGGGATGCAGAATGCCAAACGGGCTGAAAAAATGAGAAATTGGCATTTCTAATTGGATACTCTAAATTAGTGGGCACTTCTGACTTTAATCTCATTTGTTTGGAACACAGATTTGTTAGAGGGATACAACTATCTCATGACTTCCAGGTTCTAAAAGATGTTTGCTAAACACACTGTGCTATGCTGTGGTGGGGAGAGGAACAGCAGGAAAATAAGTGTTGGGTTCAGACTGGGCTTTAAGTTGTGTGCCCCTATGAGGTTCGCAGAGGTGAACTTAACAGTAGGAACTAACTGCTGAAGAGAGCCTTGCTCCACGTGCTACCTTGAATGACAAAGGGTTGCCTGTGAAAAAATCAAGCAGAAAATTCCCACTGCCCTCTCAAATTGCATTCTTTCACTGTTTAACATGAATGGAAGAAACAATTTTTTTAAAAAAAGTTATTCATGAAAAGATGGATGGAGAGGGAGAAAAAAAGAAGAGGAACAAGTCTAGGGGGTCTGAGAACATGGAAATAAGGTGTCCCTACCAGTGACAGCCCTTGTACCTGGGACACTTCCACTTCAGACATACATCCTGGCAACTTGCCTTTTAGTTACTGCCCAATGACCTTCTCTTTATTTATTTATTTATTTATTTATTTATTAAATCCTCCCAGTTGCTTCAGAGCTAACATTTTTGCTATGACATAGTCTGAATTTGAGGAAAACTATTTCCTGGAAAATTCTTGATCATCAGCAGGTACATGACAGTGTAACTAAAGGCTGCATGATAAAACATCCGTGCGAGGGATTGGTACTGAGCAGCGTGATCAGCTTTCATTCAGTCATTTCCTATTACTTTGTACTGTTTTAAAATGTTTACAGAGTCTGTAATGTTCTTTTAGATGAGTGTTTGTATGTGTAAAATATTATATGACTATGCAAGACTTATTCCTTACCTAATACATTGCTGTTCTTTTTAATTTCCTTTGAAGGATAGGTTTGTACATCTTCCTTGATTTTTGATTCCTTATAGATTTTATTTTCTTGGTTTTTCACTTCATTCAGACCCCTGGCAAATTTAGGGATTATTAGTGATATCTCACTTATCTTAATAAATGGTTTTATCTATTTATTTATTTGTTTTATTTTTGGGGGAGTCATCTGCTACAAAAAGGTAGCAGATTGATAATTTTATTATTTCAGCTCATCTGCTGATCACACAAGTAACTTTTCTGTCTTACTAAAGTTAGGCATAATAGTAAAAGAGTGATTGAACTGGAAAGTTCAACTGCCCTCTGCCTTGTTTTGCTCAATTAGCACATATTTAATTGCTTATTTATTTGATAACACTGGCAGCTATCCACTGGGAACAGGACTAAAATCTTCACATGATTTCAATTGGGTGGATGAACCATTAACAACATAGTTTGCTCTACAGAGGGCTGGATTTGCACAGTCTGAATGACTCAAACTTTCAGAGTTGTGTTTTCTGTATTACAGCACGGTGAGGTTCCAGAATCACTCTCCTTGCAGTCATAAAGCTAGGAAGTGCAATCACCAGGCATGTGGTCCTGACCTCAGTCTGAGGATCCTTGGCCTAGAGTCAAGCAGTCGCTGCAGTCACCGAAACAGCCAAATTAACTGTCTGCTTAGCCATGGATTAAAATTCATCCACAGATCCAAGACAGTAAGTGAGACAATAATTTGCTACTCCTACTTTGCTTCACAGCAGATCCTCATTTAGAATAAAGCTGCAGTTCAGCATCAGTTTTTATGCCCAGAAATAATCATGATGGCATCATAAAATCGTACCTGTAATAACTTGAACAAATGGGATAAATAAATGCAAATGTAAAATGAGAAAACGGATCCAGTTCTTAGTAATGCAGAGACTGTATGACAGCAGAGTATAAAGATAGCTTCAGGAGTCCTGATGCAATCAGCAGCCACCATTATTTTTGAGTAGTAACTCGTAACAAATAAAGTGCTATTTCCTCTGAGTAAGGACCTCTTCAACATCACTTTTACCACCACAACCTAACTCTCTGCTTCTCTAGCAAACCACAGACTTGATTGAAATGCTATAGAGTAAATTGCTTAATGCTTTCTAGAGACATCAAATATGTGAAGTACTTAGTGCATAAAAGAAGTGACAGCTGATTTCAAAACCAAGCAAAACAAGACTGACCAGCTAGGGAACAGAGCCTATATCTTTTTGCCTATCTCTCTCTCTTTCTCTCTTTTTTTTTTTTTTTTTCCCCCAGCATTGTTATTAGATGTTGCACTTGTAGTTAGTAAGAAACCAATATAAGCTTCAAAGTCCATCATTTTTATACCAACATACAAGACAGAACAACTAGTGAGTGCAGTTTCAGTTATGCAATGCAAGATTGGCCATCTGCTGCTGAGGAACTGATTCTGACCCAGATAACAGCAAGTGTTTGTGTATCACAGACAGAAGCTCATAGTGTGACATCTGCACCTCCATTGAACAACATTAATAAAAACACAACTTAACAAAAAAAAAACTTCCAGACATAGTATGAGTCATATTGATACAGTATATTAACTTCTGTGTTTGTATAGCCTACATTATCAGTCTCTTTGCAGAGCTAAATTCCCCTCACCATGGCCAATAATAATAAAAAAAAAAAGAGAGAAAGAAAAAAAAAAGATACTCTTGTCAGTGTATCTGACCAAGTCAAAGATCTGATATTGTTGTCAATAAAGCTTTACTATTGCTTGTGATGATAATCCCATACCATCCCACCCCTGAGGTGACTATATCTCAATCACAAATGGAAAGATCGCCATGTAAAACTACATACCCCCTTTGATGTACAGTAATCCGACTGTATCTCCATGTATCTTGGAAGGCTCCAAAACAACAGTAGGGGTCATGGTAAATCATTTGAGTATAAGGTTAACGCTCATTGCAATAGCATTGCAATATGTCATAGGTACATGTGCAAAGGCAAAGGTTTTATTCATAAATATACTGATGATATAATCGCCATGGACCCTCCCAGCATAAATTTAGAGAGAGAGGAGTGAAATAAAAGATGACTCTAATTTTCTGGCTATGAGGATGCCTCTTCCCACCAGCAGTGGCTGGTCCATCTTTGTCACACTCGGCATTACAAAACTCCCCACTCGCTCACCCGTATCACCACCAGAGAGAAGGTGAAAGGCAGAGCTGTCAGAGGAAGTAAATTTAAGATGATTAAGATAGTCTGGACTTGCCGTATGGCCTCAGTAGTTCACTCATGAAGGCTTGCAAAGGCAGAAATGGTAATTAGGCACCCAGTCTAACTTTCGGAAGCAAGGGGAAACCTCCTTAAAGGCAGAGTGCCTGTCTCTCACTGAGTTCAAACTGTCATGAAAAGCTACAGTGTTTAAACTACTTTCACAGGGTGAGGATTTTCCACATTCGGGGTTTTTTATTTTGGTCGCAGTTACTCCACATTTATGTGAATGAGAAGTGTATACAGGCTTAGTTGTGACACTTCAGCAGAGAAGTGGAAAGTGCTTCAGATCTGTCAGCTAAAATGTGTGACTCTTACTAAGTTTAGCTCTCCCTCCAAATATTAGAACTGCATTTAAACTAAGTACCCATGATAAAATGTTCTGACAACAAGAAAAGTGGAAATTCTGGAAGTTTTGAAAATTGGAAATACTTGAATGCTTGCTATCAAATGGAAACTACTGTAAAAGCAGTCGCTGCATGCTTTCAGTGTGATGGACATGCCAATGTTCTATCTTATACAGCATGTATGGGCCAGGACAACAGCAAGTAGAAAGCTCAATAAGCTTCCATCTTCTGCTTAGACAGAATGAGATGATGATGATGAAGGCAAAATATATAGAACTACATATGAGGATGAGGCTCATGTACATATACATAGATGAGGCTGAAGATGAAACACTCTCATAAATAATGGTGCTGAGATGAATAAAAATAGCAGTTATGTCCCAGCCACCACACAAATCTTCAACACTGTCCTACTTTAATGATTTACCCTTATGTTATGAGAACCCGAAAAGTATGTTTTTTCTCAATGACTACACACTTATTTCAATATGCCTTACTAATAAATTAACATACCTTTACTATTCATTTCATCAAAATGCAGGGGAACTTTGCCTAAATACTGAGAACTGTAAACTTCACGCTAGAGTTGTAATATAAAAAGCTGAGGAAGAGTATTTAAAAAAAATCGAAAATGAATTAAACTCTTGTTTTATTTAGTGGAAGAGTAAAGATCTATAGTATATGTGTTTAACTAGAGTCATAAATGTACCAACATTCTTAAATGTACTAATATTTTTAAACATATGAGTGAATCAAGTAATGGGCTGGAACAAAGCATACTATTAGCAATGCTGCAGTCAGAGTCAGTTTGAAGTTAAGCAGACAAGTAAATTTAAACACAGAAAAATAGATTTTTAGCTCAATAAATTTACCCCAAAGACTCTATTTTTTTTTTTTTTTTTTTTTTTTACTGTTTAGTAATGTCTTTTGCAGTGGGAGAGATACACCTATTAATCTGAAAGTGCAAAGGAACCTCTCTTTCTTCAGGAGTAACTTACTGCCTGCATATTTATATCTTCCTCACCCTTCATTTAGAAACCCTTCATTTATCTCGAGACAGGTGGATATCAAACCCTACTTTTTCTTCAGATTAGAACCTATTGGCAATCACTCAGACATGTCTGTGCCATAGACAAAAAGAGATTCAGACCTTTCATACTGTGCTTGGCTCCTTGTGCGGAGATATTACATCCTGTAAACTCTGCAGGTGGTTAGGCTGCCAGGGCTGGCTTCCCCGAGCTCCACTCCTTAGCTACAGAGCTAAGGAGTCAAGTTCTCCTAAAGAGAACTTGGATCAACTCTCATGTCTTAGATGACCTGACTTGTCATCTGGAGCAATCTCTTTACTCACAGCTGTTGATCCTCACCTGTACATCTGAGGCACTGACTGTGCCATCTATTTAAAGAGTTTGTTTATTTATTAATTTTATTCATTTATTTTAACAGAAACAATGTGCTTGCTGGCTAAACATTCTCTGTGCTTCGGACATCAACATCCAAAATAAATCAAGACTGACCATTTTCCTTTACAAGACACTCTTTTTCCCCTGCCAAAAAGAAATCTCTTCTTGTTTAATAGGAAATACGATACTGGATCATACAAATGGTCCACCTGCACTAGTGTACCATGGTCTGCATGGTACTGGCCAGAATCAGACACCTAGGAGAAATGCTGAAACTACACCATAAGGAAGTGGAAATTATCCCCTGGTAGACTTACTCTGATTTCTAAGATTCAAACGGTGCCTCTTACTTCAGTCAGGGGAAAAGCTTATTGACTTTTACTTAATGTTGGATCAGGACATGAATATGTCATATTAATATGAAGTTCCTCAGAAAAGCATGTTTATAGTGTCAGCATCAATTTCAAAGAAGCCTAGACTTTTAAGGCTGTGTAAGCACAATGGCAGGTTTCTCCTTCTGCTCATTTGTTCTTCCGTATTAAACAACAACTTCAAATACCAACAATTGACAAGGTGAATTTTACATTCACCTACACCAAATGAATTTTAGAATAATAAATGTTAGAATTCTATTAGCATTAATGGAAAACATTTTGTTTCTGAACTCTTTGCCATTTTATTCAGCAAAGGAATTGAGAAAATGACACGATCAGTAGGTAGGAAAAATATCTGTGGAGATGCTACTCACTATTACTGTTAAATGAACGTGATACTTATGGAATAGATAAGGAACTTTCTGATTTTGTACTTCAAGACTTAGAACATGCAAATACCTCTGAGAGTACCATTAATTTCATTGGATCTTGAACGTTGACAAGATAAACCAGCGCTAAAAAGGCTAAATCTTCTGCTTGTGGATAGCCCAGGCACTTGATGTTGCTTGCCTAGGGCCCATGGCTAATTTTTAACAATGTGAGGACAAGCCAGTGACCCCGTGCTGTTGTTTAGGAATGTCTGACCACTCACCAGTCCCAGTTGCTACAGAACAGTCACTGTATTGGATTGTACTGGTGTTTAAAATGTACCCAGCTCAAACTTCTCTATTGTTAACAGGATATGAGCAATATTGTTGCTTTGGAGTGAAAGTTCATTGAGCTGTCTGAAACGTTTGTAAAAGTTAAGAAAAGCTCATTGAATAATTAAATGGGTTCCATTTAAAATTTCGTATTAGCTTTATTAAACTACTTTAATGAAATGAAGATGGAGCACTTAGACTGAATGCAGTAAAATGGTGATGTTAGCTTAAAATAACGAGAAAAAATTATAATTAAATTATATGTATATTATATATTTAAATTATATGAAGTAAATAAATAAATTAGGACAGACATTGTAGAAATATGACTAAGACCCTGTGCAACTAGAAATACAATTGAAAAAAGAGACATACTTATCCTGATGTTAATATATTTGTGTGTAGCAATTTATAATTAAAACAAATCCCATTTGCTACATATTTACAACTTTATCATACCAAGACCGTAACGCTGTATTATCCTGGATAATTTATTGTGTGTTTTTTGTTTTCTCCTCCTGTGTACATGCCTAAATCATGAAGAGAAAATGAGAGCGCTAGCAAAATCCAAACACTTTATTTAAAATAAAAAGTGTAATTGTTCAGAAATAGGCTATTGACTTTCACTGGGTTAAACAGCTCATGTAGTGATTAGGCTTGAAGCTATAATTGTTCTTGTCACCCAAACTCTGCTCAGTCAATATCTTTTTATCATATACATTTTTAATCACATATTAATAAACAAGAAGGTGTGCTTTATTGATGGCTGGATTAGTTTATTGACCAACTCGACAACTCTATGTATGGTTTCTGAACACAGAAACAAGGTCAATGTGGAAAGATGAGGGATAGTACATTCACCATCTTTAATATACTTCATTCTAGCCGTCTACTTCCTTTCTTAAAGTGATGCAATCCATACAGATTCTTCATTAAAAAAAATGTTAAAGTACATTTTGGGTTGAGTTTTAGGAACTTTAAACTATGAGGTCCTCTAATTTAACATAATTTTGTCACCTTGACACCAAACTGTTACTTTTTAAACCTTTGAGATATCAAAGTTTCAGATAGTTGTAGATTCTTCTAAAATATTAATTATATATGGTTTTAAAAGTTTTTATATTTTCATATTATCTTAACAACAAACTCTGTTCACCCTCCTCATCAGTTCTTTCAGTTTTTCTCTCTGTGAATTGCTACTGCAAGCATTTCTTTCCAATAATTCAGGTTTGGAATGATGGATTCTAAAAAAACTGTACAACATTAACAATTAAGACAATAATAGAACATGCCAGTACCTGTGTGTATTCTTTCCTGTCAGACGATAACTGTGCATAGGAACTCACATTTCCTTTTTTAGAATTATTTTTCAAAAGGATGGAAAGTGTTCAACAGCATCTCTATTTGTACAGAATACTGTTTTGTAATAAGAAAGTATTCAATTGAAAATATTCTGATGATTTTATCCATCAAATACTCACATGATATCCAGAAAAAAAGAGTCAGGATATCACAAGATATCCAGAAAAAAAGATTTGACAGAACATCTGACTGCAGCATGCATAGAAGTGCACATCAGCCAGCCACAAGGATGAAGTGTGTTTCCAACCTGAAGTTCATAGTCTCTAAACCCATCCAAAAACTCTTCTTCTTAATGTATGAGATTAAAATAGGTCAAAATGTTATTTACTGCAGTATCATATATCAGTATCTCTGATCTTACCAGAGGCTTGTACCTGAACTGTTTAGGTGGTGAGACATGAAAGAAAAAACAAAACAAAAACAAAACGAACAAACAAACACCAACATCTGTTCCCACTCTCTCACACAGAGGTGACTGGTGACTCAACCACTTTCCTAGGCAGCCTATTCCAATGCTGCACTACCCTTTCAGTAAAGAAATTTCTCCTAATATCCAACCTAAACCTCTGCTGGTGCAATTTGAGGCCATTTCCCCTTGTCTTATCACTTGATGACATCTTTTTTCCCATCCAAGAATTGGGTTTTGTCTTTCCCTGCTAAGTACAGCATTATCAGCTTTGTTTTCCAGGGAGATTCATTCATACTATCTGACAATATTTTTGTTCTTTCTAGGTCCTCTTATGATACTGTCTGCATCATACTGTTTTTCTGGGAAGGGAGAAAGAAATATCTCAGAGCAATCCAAAAGTGCCTTTGACTCTGTTTAAAAGATGTACCGCTTTTGTTTTCTTTTGCAAGTGTTACTGTATAATCATCAGGCTGCTGGTGAAGGGAAACACTTAAGATCCATATACACTAATGTGAAAATGCCTAGCGTAATGATGAAGAGAAAATTGCTGGCATAAAACAAAAAGCAATGCAGAAATGCACCCATACCAAGTGCAGGGTAAAATCCCACAGATGACTAACATACTGGCAAAACCATTCATATTCACATGAATGTTATCCCTGTAAAAGTGCCAAGTGCACCAAGATGTTGTGTAGAAGTTCTGGTCGTGTAAGGTAAAGCTTCCCAGAGGCACCCCTTAATTGGTCTAATTTTCCCTGCCAAACACCATCAAAGTTCTAGATGTTCAGGCCAGGTCTTGTCACTTTATTATTTCATCACTTTTTGGATTACCTACTCTCAGCAAAAATGCTCTCAAACATATTTGCTGCCTCTATGTTTCTCTCCCCTTTGCATGAATATACACAAACACACCTCCTTCCATAAGAGCCTTACTGAACCTTTAAAAATAAAGAAGGGAAAATAATGGAATTGGAACTACTGTTCAATCCCATAAGGTAAACGGCTGTCGGGATACTTTTTCATTTCAAGGGCACACAAAGGAAATCTTCCCAGCACATTAGAAACAGTCGCCTCTATTTCTTTTTCATTTCCAGCCTTCTTGAGGAAAAACAAACACATACAAAAAAAAAAAAACAAATTCCAAGAGAAAGAAAAAAATAAAACACAACACAACAATGCAAGCTGTGCTCCATATGCTGCTCCTTACTCCCTGTGTAGATACGTAGGAAGTATATGGAGTTAGGTTAGCACAAGCATTTCTGGGAAAGTTATTATTAAAGGGAAGGCAACTGCTAAAGTCAGTTGACGAAATGACTGAGACGAGTACTGCATTCAATGAATAGGCTGTTTTCCACAGTAGTAATACACAAAATCATGCCAGCATGGGATGACTCACCACAAATAGGTGGGTTTGACTCTTGGCTCTGACATTGACTTATTACATGGCCTTAGGCAAATCCCGAAACATTTGTTTTTACTTCTCCATTTATGTGATTTGGATAATACTTATATACCTGAAGGGGATATTTTAAGATACAATATGTTTAAGATACTACAAAGATTTTAAATGCTATAACATAGCTACGCCTCATTAACAACATCAGGCTAAAATAAACACTGGGATGATTTAGGTAATGTGGTACATGTTCCTGGAACTGAGAACTTCGCTGAACAAAGAGCAAAATCTTCAAAGAGCCAGAAGTAAGGGAAGGTACAGCCCATTGCAAAGCTGAAGTACTTTGCAAGGGTGGATGAATTTATAGGGAAGGAAAAACAAGTTTGTTTAATAGGCAAAAATTCAGTCTTCATTAATTATTTAAGTGGTTAGGCAGAAAAGCAACACACACTCAGGAGTGGGGGAAGAAAACAGAAAACATAGGCCTCAGTTCTCCATGTGTATTGAAGCCAGAGAGGATTTTGCCAGGGTGAGACCTGACAGCTTGTTTTTGTTGCCTATATAGTATGAAAATACTAGTATCAAAAGAGATCCCCTCTGTGTGAATCTTCCTCTCGTGTTAGGAAAGGGAGATACCTTCACTGAAACAGTAAAAAGTACTCTGCAGGGCTCGCCAGGACTTCATCATACAAAAAGGATGGCTCTTATCCTGGTGAACTTTCCAGCAGGGGAGAAGGCCAAGCTCAGTGGCAGAAGGGTTGGAAACTCTGCAAAAAGAGAAGGGCCCCAGCAAAGTCACTGGATAGAGATCCCATGCTATGTTAACTGCATTGAACTGATGCTGTCAGGAGACAGGAGCAAGGCTTGCAGCACAGACTGAAGTGGGGGGCTCCACACCCCTGCCTAGGGAGTGTGGGCCTGTCACCAGTGTCCTTAAACACTACTCATAACAGAAGGAATGCATCTCTGGGCTAACCCAGAGAGAGGCAACTCCAACCCACAGCGTATCAGATAGGACAATACAACAGCATTACAACTTCTGAGGTTTTCTTCCTTTTTTGTCTTCTCTAAGCTATTTTTCCACACTTAGGACCTTAGTTAAAAACTGTACTCTTAAAAGAATGGTGAAGGGAAGCCTGGTAGCATAGAGAACGGTATAAAAGTATGTGAAATTGGGTTAAGTGCTATAAAGGTAGGAGGGAAAAGCTCGAGCTGAGTGAGGATGAAGAGAAGATGATGAAGCGGATGTTGTTAAAGTGAGGGAGGATGGAAGAAGAGACTTATCTTCAGCAGTGGTCAGTGGCAGGGGAAGGGTAAAACAACAGCAGTAAAATTTGAAATACCAAAAATTGAGATGTGAGACAGACTTTTTCATTAGATGTTATTCTTCTGGTATTTGAGTAAACTTGAGAAAACAAGCTGAGTGGCCTGACCTTGAGTGGGTTGTGATCTAGAAAGGACCTCCAGCTGCTGGAGATAAACTTTGGTCCTTTTTACTGGTTTGGCAGGAAAGGAGTAGGAGCCTGCCCAGTCTCCAGCCCAGCTCAGGTTTGTTTCACAGAAAGACGCCCTGACTGTGATCTCTGAGACTGCTCAGCAATACAAATCTGAGTCCTGTCTGTGGAGAGATCTGGGAGATTTGCTTCCAAAGAGCAGTTTTAGTCCTACACAAAGCACTCTCCTGGACCCATTCAAATGGTGCAATATGTACAAATGGGGCAGGCTGGAGTTGCTTCACATCACACATTGATATCAGGGTAATTTTGAAGTTGCCAGTATAGGCTACTTCTTGCTAGATGTTACTGAATGGGGCAGTTCCTGTACTTTAGACACTACAACTATTTATCTGTCATATTTACAGCTTATGACTACTCTAAATGTAGGCACTGACTCTAGAATGCAGTTCAAGAATCTAATGTATTTCTGGATATAGAACGGTTTCCTGTACTAGAAAAGAGATCAGTTTACAAACTGAAAATTCCTTTGTTAAGTACTTCATTGATAGACATCATTTGAGAGACACAAAATCAAATTCATATTAAACTAACAAAGCTGATACATTTTTACTACATCTGCAGACCACAGAACACTTTGCTTTCAAGAAAAATTGAATAAATCACAGCGCTTTCTTAAGGAGACTTCTTCTCCCCTTGTCTTCAGAAAGTCCTTAATGTGACATCTGTCCCTGCACTGTCACCTCTTTTAAAACTAACAAATGCATGACATATAATACAAGATTTATAAATTAAAGAAACCCACCCCTTTTAAGTAATATTCTTTAAATCTCAGTTTCTGACAGTCCTCCTATTTGCTCAGTAACTGTAATAGGCGTATTTTTCAGAAAATAGTGAATAAAAACTGACAAGCCATCGGGAGAATCTGAATGCATAATTGATAGGGGCATAAATTAATATGATTAGGCCTTTATTGGGTGCCACTGCTGCCAAACCTACAAAAGGGGCATGGAATAAAACATGGCTATGTTCTCAGGGCTGATAGACATCAATATGTAATGCATATTATCTCAAGCCTTCTCATGTAGTCTGCTTATGACAGCACTCAACCTAATTGAAATTTTTATCTTTCTGTTGCATACAGACAGTTTTGACTAGCTGCTTCCAGGGAAAAGAGAGAAATCCAAATGACCCAAACGAAGGTTTCTCTGTAGAGGTACATATCCTTCTTGCAAATCACTTTAAAATGGCTTTCTACTTTCTAGTTTTCTAAAGCCATCTTCAGAAAGCAGCATGAAAGACATCCCAGGACTTAGTTTGCATCTCCCCCTTTTAACTAAGCTTAACTGTGCATTTCCCTAAAAGAAATAAAAGAATCTGGAGATTTCTTTGTAAAAATCAATATACTGTATGCTCACTTCACCTGAGGCTTCATTTTGCTACAGTTCTTCATGCTACACACACATATAGTTTAGGATGAAATAGTTTTCCTATTCATTCTGCATTTTTTAACACTATCCCCTTCCTCACCTGTGAGGAAAAAGTTAAAAAAATGAAGAACGTTTTCTTGAACTGACATCTATAATCTCTGTCCAAAAAATGTGGGTCAGCTGACACGTCTATTTCATCTAGATAGTACATTTAAAAAAAAAAAAAAAACTTTTCGTTTTTTCCTTTCCAGTTCTTTTTAACTATGAACTCACACACTGTGAAATGAAATGCCATTCCAAAAACATACTTGTCAGTTATAAAATGTTTCAAACATTTCCTTTAAATGAGAATTTAATGAATATACTCTTTTCCTAAAGGCTTTTTGCTTTGACAAGCCAAAGCTGATTAAGAAGTTCCACATTTAATGTTTTCTCCTTATTGAAAAGTTCTGTACTGCAGGAGTGTTCCTGAGAATGCATGCTGCCATTACTAAATATTTTTATTACAACAGTGCTGGATGTTGTACAAATAAGATAAGGAGTCAGTTTCTGCTCTGTTGTTTGCAGTCTAGAATGGGATTATCTCTGGAGTAAGACACATTTAACCTGTAAAAATCAACACAGAAGGTGCAGAAACAGGTCCAGCACCTCATTTTGGCTTTACTGAAACTCACTTCCTAAGATAAAGGAAATAAATCTTAAAAATATATATTTGAATTTAAATTTAATTTAAAATTTATTTTATTTTTTATTTCTGGAATATATTTAAAAGCCCATGCATTCCGTTTGATAAATACAAATCATGTTATTGGTTATTTTTATGCTGTAACATGAAGACAAAGACAGTATAGCTACAAGATGACTTTCTTCTCTTAATGGCCAATTTTTCACTCTTCTAACTCATCACTACATTACCATAAACCGTAGGGCATCCATAAATATGAAGAGGCCACATGTTTTATAGATTAAAGAATGACACATGGACTTTGGCAAGATCCACACTCCTGCACCTGTTATGTCAAGTAATTTATTTATTTCAGAAGCTATAAAGCATTTCTACGTTTATTTTATATCTGCTACCGGTAGCTGCAAGTTCAAGACATCAAAAAAAATTGTATGATTCCCTTTACATTTCTGTATTACATACATTTATGGGACACCTAGTGAGAGTTTGGACCTGGGGAATGGACAATGAGAACTCATGAACCTCCCCTCAAACACCTTGGGAAACTCCAAGTCATCTTTTGCCCTACTATGAATTTGGCATATAAATGAAGTTGTAATGAAACACTCCTTGAAACCTACCACTGCATGGTTTTGGTGCTATTCATTCTTACTTTGGTGCTTGTTTGAAAAGGTATCCACGTGGACCCTTGTTCATCAAGGACCTGGAGATGGTTTGAGGCTGTAGAGATTTAAGATCTGGAGCCTTAAATTGTTTTACTGATTTTATTCTGTGTAGCTTTAAGTTATTTATTTATTTATTTTGTGTTATGTAGGAATGCCAGTATTTACAACTTACTGGCTATAAAGAGAGAACAAACAGAATAACGATCTTCAACACCCACCAAACCCACTGGTTAGAAAATGGAATCTCTTCAGTGGATTGCTTCTGGACTTGTTTCTTACTTAGAATGATATTTAATCCCTGAAAGGTTTCTCTCTTTAGAGTACAGCTTGGGTTTGTAACTGCTTTGGGAGGTTCTGAAGAGAGGAGTTACCTTGGCTCAGAAAGACTTACTGATATGTGATTCAATGTGTCTTGAAAGACTGATAAAAGAATGATATCACAATAGCACCAAGGAAAATAGCTTAAGGTGAATTTCAGGGGACTGTGTCTTACAAATAATTTCATGTGTTAATGGGTATTTTCCAGATGATATGCTCTTTCTCAGGGGTCTAAACATACAACAGTTCTTCTAGTGGTACAGCTTGAGGCTCAAGATTGTGCTGTCTTGGATACTTGGAGGAACAGATGTGCAACAGCATGAATAGACAAGGTGAACTCACGACTTTAGTAGCTCTGGCCCAGGTTCTGATATGCTGGGTTACATTTTATATGACAAGTAAGCCTACAGAAGTCAGTATGAATAACGATTTCAAAACATAGCTTTGGGTTAAAAAGGGTTATTCTAATCCACCCACAGGGTACATTTAGAAGTCTCTCGACACAATGCAACTCCAAAACTCAAATCACAAGAGCTTACTTGAGTCCGTGAACAAAACTAGCATTGACATGTGAAACAGATATGGTGGCTTGCCTGTAGCCTGTCACATAAGAGGTCCAACCCTGCAGCCCAATTGGGTGCTGCCCAGGACCTGAAAGTTGTTTTGGTCAGATAGGTCCTAGGGTCAAGATGATGCCACCCTGAGTACTAATATCAGAATGACCTCCCTTAAACACATGTAAGCTGGTGAGGATTTTCACAGAAAAGTGATGGTGGTGGGGGCTAGCTACTTCCTTTGCATAGAATTATGTAGATTCCTTCTAACTTTCACAGTAGTTTGTTTGTCTGTGATGAACAATCAAGGCTTTATTCAACAAACTTCATTAATTACTCATGAGAAAATCAAAACACATCATGGCATAATTTTGGTGCCTGTGGGACAGGCTTTTTTTGCTACACTACGTACTTTATTATATCCCATACTCCTCACTGAGCCAAAACAGATTTGAACTGTGTCTTACAGAGGACACAGTAGACGAACCTAGTTTTGAAAGACAGAATTTACCTGGAGTTATTTCCCATGTAGCACAATATTTAACCTCTCTATTAGGGACTGAACACTGCTGAAAATGCTTAATAATACAAGTTAAGGTTTGCATTATTGGCCCTAAAGCCAGTCAGTGAACATAGGCCCAAGAAATAATATTTCATATAGGGCAGGAAAAGAGAGAAAGTAACACCATTTCATAGGCACAAAAGTGAATGACTACGAAGAAACTAAATGCAGTATCGTCTGTGTTACCATACAAAATCTCAAGTATTAACGATCTCATAGTACCTTTGCATGGTAGAGATGGGCTAGTATCCCTGCTTGCAGAGAGCAGAACTGAGACCCAGGGAACAAGCAATACGTTTCCATGCAGGTGAATGGCATCTGAGGACTTCAAATCTATCTGTATTTTTGAGATTTATTCCTCCCCCAGAAAGTATTTAGTGTGGGTTCAAACAGGGTTTTTAAGCAGAGGTTGCAGAAGTTCCAGCCCTAAACCTCCACCAAACCACCTTGTAGAGTACTGGAAGCACAAAAGCACAGATCTATGTAACTAAGGCTCTTCAAGAGGCTTTTGCCTAAAGTTAGCAAAGTAAATCCTGTATGAGGTGTTAATATTCCTTCCCCTCACCACAAAGCCCTTTGAGGGTCAACATTGTGACATTTTCAAATTACCAAACTGAAATACTTAACATGTTAGTAAAATGCACTGTGCCAACCGTGTTTTAACAAAGATCATTTATCACCTCTGGAAAGTTGCTGAGTAAATCCTCTTGACTTTGTGCTATCCCATTCATCCTTGTTTCAAATAATGTAATTCTAACATTGTATTGATATTCTTTTAGATTTTTTTCCCCTTCTTTTCCATTTAGAACTGGTTTCTACATACATTTGATGCAACTAAGTTTTATTATTTGTCTCCTTATGGAAGAATGCAGAAGACGTGCTCAGCTATATTGATCTCTGAGGAAATGTGGATGAGGTAGATAATGTGAAACCTTTTTGTCATTACTAACAGTTATATAGGTTGTGGAAACTTTCAGTGTTTGGCTGACTAGATAAGTTGATGCACTCACATTTATTTGATTGGAAAAGTATGGGGAGTAAACTGTGTCACCCCAGTTTCTGTAATGGAATTGATCTTTTGTGTATTAACACTTTTCTATTACAGGAAAGGAATTGATGATTATGAGAGCAGAAACACCCCTTTCTTTCTGCTATACTATCTGGGAGACCAGTCTTAAAGAAAAGGGAAGAAACCTAAACACATTAAGAGGGGACAATGATAGTGCACAAGGCAAAGTCCTGAACTTTTCCACCTACAACCTTCAGAAACTGAAGAAGAAAGATCTTACTGCTCTTGACTTCATTAGCTCCCCACATCTCTCCCATCTGTGACAGACCTATCTTGTGCTTTCTGTGGCCTGGGGGAGGTGTAAGTGGCAGGTACTTGTTAGGTTTTAGTTCACTTGCAGAAGCAAAGACTGGTTCTTAGCTTGCCTCTGCTAGCTGGAATACCAGGTGGAAAGTTTATACACAACTTGTATAGGAGTTTGCCTAAAAGGTGAATGAGTAAAAACTGAATGAGGCCCTTCCCAATGGAAAACAATCATTTACTTGATTTTTTTGTTTGTTTGTTTGTTCCAGTTCCTATTTGCTCAACATCTCAGTTCAGCCACTTTCTCTGAGTTTCTAGAATGCATTCAACATCTCCTTGACTGCAGACACTGAGACACATACATACAAACCTCTGCAAGCAAGTCCAAACCATGGAGTCTTAATTCTGGATCTAGACTGTACTTCCTCTTGTCATAAAGAGATCTTTCACTCCTCTCTCATCATTCACTCCCTCCCCACATACGTTACTGTTTTTTGTCTGAGCCCATTCAACCCTCTGCTTTGGGGAAATAGTGAATAATCAAATTAAGACATTTTTCTTTTTCAAAATGTATGTTTTTGTTGATTTGATTTACAGTATGAGCACAAAGAGCAGCTGGATTGGCTTCAGTGAGGCAGAAGTATCTTGGCAGCTGGGAATGGTTTAAAATACCATTGCTGTGACAACGTGGTCAGTTCATGACATAGGATTGCTGCTGTACCTAGTCTGTGAAGGTAAAAAGCAGAAAGACAGTATCACTGGCGCCTTCACCTGTTGGCTTTGAGGACCAGCTCTAACTAGAATCCAGCTGTCAGAAACAGCCTTTCAGCAGAGAGCAGACAAAAGCAAAATTGCATCCACAGTCCTACCTGGCAAGCTTTACAGCTGAGACCCAGCAAACCGTCGTTACTGGACAAAGCTCTCCTTCTAGTGAATATATGGGCATGGGACTGATACGCTGGCTCTTGGCATAGTGCCTTTTCAGCCATAATCTCCCTTCCTGCTCCGCTACACCCCTAAATGCATTTACTTTAATGGTTTCTCTCATTTTTTCTTTCTCCTCAGTCCTACAAGCTGGTGAGCTGGTACAAGAGATGCTGTCATGAGATCTACTTTTTTTTTTTTTTTTTTTTTTTTCCCCTCCTTTTAACATCAAATTTCCCTGTGTATTAAAATACAAATCCATTAGGTTCATATCCATGTGGTCAATCTTCTTTCCAAGATGGTTCCTGACTGACCCACAATACAATTCCTGATAGTGATGGTGATTGGCATAAAGCTCATCCAACCACAGTAACTCTTGCACAGAATATAGGCTCTGTCCTGTCCTTCGTGACCCCTTATGCATTTCAGCTTTAAATATAAGTTTAGACTAGCACTTTTTAAAAATCTGTTCTTATTTTAAACTAATCTCTGCCATGATTGTTAAAATTGGAAGATAAAAGCACACAAGATGTCAGGTAAAATTTAAAATGAACAAGTTGTGCAAATATGTAATGCACAGTAGACAAGAGACAGCTCAGAAAACCTGGCATAGAGGCACCAGCTTTAATTAGCTGTACCAATTTATGTTGTTCAAGAATATGGCCTGATTCTTAAGAAAATGTTTTGGATGTGTTAGAAAAATTGGGTGTATAAATTATAGCTGCCCTTATGACACTTTAACTTGAACGTCCAGTACTTCATTCAGTCAACTACAATAGGTCTCACTGTCCTTGGCAGAATTACAGAGGTAATATTTTTTAACATGGATGAGCAGCTCTTGAACAATTTCTCCAACGTATTAAGCATGAACAAGCTTTTCTTCAACATCAGGTGTGCATGTCTTCTTTCTGCATTCATTTTTCAACAACACACATATTTATTGTGGCCATTACAGGGAGGGAAACTTCCCTTCCAATAAATGTTTTCTTCTCCTCCATCCCTTTTATGGGAACACCATGAACGGATGGAATGATCTTGTTTCATAAGCCTGTCTTATTTTGTTTATATAATCAAAGTAAATATTCACTATTGTTAAAGTATATTGCTGTGAATTCTTTGTAGCTCACAAATGAAGTTGCAGGCAAAAATGAAGACAGGCTAAGATAGATACTCCACTAAAGACTTGATTTTGCAGATTCCTATTGATAAGAAACCTCACTAGTTTAAAGGGAGCTTACAGAACTCACAAAATTGCAAGCTGAGCTAAAACACAAAAGTAGAAAAAGTTTGGGGGCCTTGAAATATCCTCTACTGACAGCTGGACATAAAGGATTTGTAAACTGATGGATTAAGATGTAAGTATCTTCCCCCTGTACTTGGCCCTGATGAGGCCGCACCTCAAGTGCTGTGTTCAGTTCTGGGCCCCTCACTACCAGAAGGACATTGAGGTGCTCCAGCGAGTCCAGAGAAGGGCAACGAAGCTGGTGAAGGGCCTGAAACACAAGTCCTGTGAGGAGCGACTGAGGGAACTGGGGTTGTTTGGTCTAGAGAAGAGAAGGCTCAGGGGAGACCTCATTGTTCTCTACAGCTACCTGAAAGGAAGGTGTGGGGAGCTGGGGGTTGGCCTCTTCTCCCAGGTAACTAGGCCTAGAAGAAATGGCCTCAAGTTGCACCAGGGGAGGTTTA
The DNA here is from genome assembly GCF_011077185.1 of Oxyura jamaicensis. Classification (NCBI taxonomy): domain Eukaryota; kingdom Metazoa; phylum Chordata; class Aves; order Anseriformes; family Anatidae; genus Oxyura; species Oxyura jamaicensis. Next base: position 22,750,714 of record NC_048895.1, read on the forward strand.
GGTTGGAAATGAGAAGACATTTCTTCTCAGAACGAGCAGTCAGGCCTTGGGTCAGGATACCCGGAGAGGTGGTGGAGGCCCTGTCTCTGGGGGTGTTCAAGGAAAGGTTGGACGTGGTGCTTAGGGACATGGTTTATGGGTGATGCTGGTAATAGGTGGATGGTTGGACCAGGTGATCTTGGAGATCTTTTCCAACCTTAATGATTCTATGATTCTAAAAGAATGATATAACAACATGACTAGTACAGATAGATACACATTATCTCATCAGACTCTGTATCTTAGATTCTTTACTTTCACAGAGAAAATTGCCACCTGGTAAGGATTAAAACCAGAATATTCTTAATCTTTAATGCTAAGGATTTCATCTTTTCATTATCAATCTATTGCCAAAGCAGAGTTTTCCCCTTCCCCCTCCCCCCTCCAAGTTTTCCTAATTTTTTAGAATGTATTAGCTTGTAGGTATATCTTGTCCTTAGGTGAAGTACTGGTTACTTTTACAGCAGAGCCTACCAAAGATTTACAGAAAAAAAGGACAAATGTGCATCCTTAAGTGGAAATATATATATATATACACCACACACATCCTGAATGAAATTATATTTTAAAAAATATTTCTATTACCTCCTTCAAAGAAAAAGGTAGCCTGAACTTAATCCTGCTGTTTTTCTGAAGTTCAGAAATAAAGTCTAGCAATATAAGACATACAGAAAGACCTTTCTAGCCTACACAAAGTAGCACATTGAAAGAAAATGCCTTCATTTGCTTGGCCAAATTCTCATTTTAATTATTTGAGACTACAAACTTCCTTTTCCTTTAAGTGGTATTCCTTAAAGTATGTCTTCTCAGCTCAAGTGTCAGATCAATTAATTTTTTCTCTCTTTGTTTGCTCTAGAGGAGACTTCTTTTATTACAAGAAAAGAAAAAAATGTACATATGTGATAGTAACTTTAATTATTGAAGGTTTTTGACACCACCGATGAAAACGCTTCCTACAAAGTCAACTTTGAGCATAGCCAGTTACAATACTGTGAAGGTCAGTGTTCAGATTAACTTGCTCACTGTAAAAACATATGGCAGATTTTTGTACTAATAGAAACAGTAGTGTGTGAACTGATTAAAAAAGTGAAAAACGTATCCAGAATAATTAGAAGCCTCTGACACTAAGCAACTAAACAAGCTTCCTTGGGAAACAGAAACTTAAAACTGATGTCCTTGTCTGTTTCATCTAATCTAAGGTGACTTTGATTCCAAGAAACATTTTTTTTTTAAATTAAGTTCCTTCTGAGACATTTGCCTGGCAGAATCCAGATAGATGGAAATAGAACCCTGGTATCTTCCCTAAAATTAAGCACATTTCACACCAGCATCCTAATTTTTCTCCCCTCTCAGGATGTAAATCAGGGAACCTTCACGGAAATCAGCAAGAATTAGGCCCAAGAGCTTTCAGTGGATGACGGAATTAATTTTTGGCTGGCAGACTCTTATGAAAACTGATTCGTATTTTTCAAAAATCAGCTTAATGACAAATAAGCCCAAATAAACCAGACACTGGATTGGATGGGGAACTGGGCAGTTCTTTGCACCAGAGAAAAAGAAAAAAAGTATCCTTTGATATCATGACCATCAGGTATGTATTCAAGGCTGATAAAAATGAAGAGTAAAAATAAGCATGAGACTTTCCTAAGACAGCTGAATATATATTGAAAGGAACAGAAGTTTTGGAGAAGAAATTAAATACTCTTGGGGAATAAAATAATCTCTACCCACCAAATTTTATACGTATCTTATACACACACACATATATAAATAAAAAGAGTGAAAATGTAGTGTCAGCTGATGAAAGAGAAATCAATGGATATTCTTTGAAAGATAAATTCTGGGAACCATTTACTGAAACATGGAGAAAGCCTTTTAAGAGAATCCTTCTCCTTCCTCCATTTGTCCTCTGCCTTCCAATCAGGTCTTTTGAAAGACCACTGCTTTGGATAAAACACAATTGCTCAAATATTTCCCTTCAAGATGAAAACCCAAACTAGGTTACACTAAATAAATAAAATCCATCCATTAGTTGTCTAAAATCAAAACAAAATTAAATAACAGGAATCTAGACATTATTTTTAATAAACAATTCATAAGAAAAGAACAGATGTCCTGTATCTTGGTCACATGTCATAGATCTAGTTGATGGCATGGAACAGAATGCTGTGGGGTGAAGCCTCATATTTTACACGTCCAGGTTACTCAGCACAGTTTACTATTATGTGGCCAAAAACATAGCATAAGGAACAAAAAGCATCTGAGGATGAAAAACAAAACAAAACAAAACAACAAACAAACAAAAACCCTTCTCCTTTAAGCAGTAATAATTGGATTTGGGGCTCTCTCCAGCATAAATCAGCATTTATGGCATCTGGCCCATGGACCAGATGCTGTAGGACTTTGGAGGAGTTTGGAATTGTCCAGTTAATGGCAGCAAATGGCTGTTAAGGGAAGAACCAAGACAGAGACAGGGGAGAAAGGCAGTGCTTTCAAAGACCACTTTACAGTGTGAAGGGCTGGTGGGATCTAAGCCATCACTTGCATTGTTTGAAATGGATGGAGATAACACTTCTCCTCTGGAGAGTTTGTGGGTGGGTGGGTGAAAAAAAAATCAAGTAGTCACCTAATTTTTTATTTATGTAAAGAAAAGCAAATCAGCTTTGATGTAACATAATATGGTTGAATTAATTATTTCAAGAAGTGGAAGGATATATTACCTCCTATGTTGTATTAGCTCCCTTAAACAGGTCTTCCACTATTTGAACCACTGCACCTTTTCACGAAATTCTGTTTTTCTACAGCTGTAGGACAGCTTGGCATACTAATTCTGCTATGTGGCAAACTAAGAGAATCCAAAATGCCACAGAAATATTTGGTTCCATACAAAAAAGGAAGACATGGTAAAAAAAAATAATAATTTCACAATCCATATCATTCCTTCCAATAACTCACAATTTTTTCAAGTCTTCAGTGAATTCTGTATCTTTAGGAGAGCTCAGGTCTGGTGAATTAATACTTTGTAACACTGTATGATTGTGTGAAGACTTTCAAAACCCTTGTGAAAGCTGCAAACAAGCAGTAGAGTTACTGGTGTCTTTGTTGATGACATCTGTATTTTAAAGGACATTAACATTTACATCAGATCAACAAAGATGTCCAACAACAAAGAATGAACGATAATGATATAGAATAACTGAGAAAATTAGGGAACAGACAACTGCTGTAGAGGAGTTGAGAAACACAGTATCCAATATATCATAACCAACAAAGTTAAACTAACAAGATTTAGTAATCAACTGCTTCTCAGTGACACTTCTTATTTTGCCTGCTATATAGAGGACATGTACAAGACCTTATTTCAGTTCTGTCTTTCCTTTACTTCCGGATTTGTAGATTCATTCGATCAGTCTGTCACTGTGATGGTGAGCAGCACTAATCTGGAAATTTTCCAGCAAAATGCTGTTCATTTTGAACTGTAAAGTGAGATGCTACCACAGTCAGAAATGTTCATGGTGTTCTACAAACAGTACAGCTAACATTTTATCTGGAAAAGATTTAAAGTTCCCAAATGGCTGAGAAGGGAATGAACATCCCTCCTTCTCCTTCAGATGTAGCTTTGCTATTTAGTCACTACTCACGGTTTACGTGCCATGTATTTTCTGGAACATGCCAGACCCTGCTCAGATCTCTTGGCTAAAATGGTTGAGTGCCATAACTACTGATTATTAGCCCAGCTAATCTACTGCGTGTATATACATATGTTGGTGTAATAAATATTTCAACAGACAAATATGTAAGATGGAGGAGACACTTCCAGCAGCCTGCACAAAAAAAAAAAAAGCCATTTCTATGCACATACATGTATACGTACTTATGTAATAGAACAGCTCTGAAAAATCAAATGGAGAGAAACTCCAGAACAGCCAGAAGTAGCTGTAACTAGAGAACCACTTAAGACACTACAGCAGGGCATCCCCATGGGTTTTCCCTCATCTTAATCCATGCGAAGAGTAATGCAAGAGGATGACGAATCACAGGATCAGCAAGAAGATAGGGTAGTACATAAAGACATAAAACAGCTGGATCCAGAACCCAATGGTTGGACAAAGTCTGTCTGCTGGGCTGAAAAAGGAGGAGGAATGGGATACAGGGAAGGAGGAAATCTCCTTCAGCTTGGAAATAGAACCTCTGTTTCCACACCAATGGGGTGTTCAGCAGTTCGTCAGTACCAACAGCCCAACTGCTTTTTCTTCTGGTATGTGCATTAACAATGAAAAGTTAAAGTTTTTATTAAGTGCCTAAATAATTTGGTTGCAGAAATTAAATGGAATTAACAGTCATCACTTGGCATTTATAATCATTCAGCAATTAAAAGTCATCACTCATGCATTTTCAAAGTTCCCTTCTTAAATTAAAAGAAAAAAAATTAATCTTCAGAGGAAGCTTTAGAATCTTATTTTAATTTTTCTTGAATAAATCTTGTCTGGAACAGCTTTCAGAAAGAGATGACTTACCAGTTATGATTTAATCAACAGCCATTTGAAATGAATATTTCACAACTTCCCATTCTACATGCAACACGAATATCTCAGGAGAAAAAAGCATGGAATCCTCTGAAATTATGAAAATTTGAACACAGTCTGTATTTTTAAATGTCATATTATAATTTGCTCTGTGCTGACCCATTTGCTACGGTACCATTGGCCAAGAATCACGTTGCAGACTCCGCTAACAGACATGGCCTGTGATGGAAGCTGGGAGAGGGAAGAAAAGGCATGTTTAATCACGAGAGTATCAGCTCCGGTTGGGGTTTATACAGCCCAAAAGTAAAGGATTGGAAAACTTATAAAAAATGAATGAATGTGAAGAAATAGATGCAAAAAGAGCCAGGACTACAAAAGAGCCCATGGATGAGAACAGTTCAACACACATTTGATGAGTGCTGGTGGAGGAAGGCAGCAGTAAGACATCACCCAGAGCAAGGGCAGCTGTCCGTGCTCAAGCACACAGCACAGAGTGGCAGCAAAGGGACCCATCATAGCAGAGCCAACAGAATCAGACACAAAAATATCATAGAATGAGTTTTTTTTTTTTCTTTTTTTAAATGAAAAGTTTATGTGAACGCATTGCAGGATCTGTATTTTTTTTTGTTGTTACAATTTTCCCCTCTGTCCCTGCCCTAGAGAAGTTTTTCATTAATTGGCTGCCTGCAGGACTGACTTTGGAAATAGATGGGGGCGCCCCCCCCCCCCAGCACCTGTGAGCCTTACTCAAAAGGAAACATCACTCATTATTGCCTTTCTCTCCTGTAAGAAATGCAAGACAGTGAAACAGATACACAGATGATGCTCATTCACCCTAATTTCTTTTTAAAATTATTACTATTATTTTATACCCTCTATTCATCACTAGCTTAAATTTGAAGAACACGGTTGGTAATTTCTACCAGGAATGTTTTCATATATTTTTTTCACTGTTTTGCCCTTTGACTATTCAAAGAATGTACTGGAATCCTTTCTATATTTGAATTAATGTATTTCTCTGTTCAGCATGAAATGCTGCTTTCTTGCTTATCTCTATAAAGAGAAGCTGGAATTATCTTTCCTTGTCTTATCTCACAGTGGTGACACAAGCTGTTCCTAACCAGTAACAAGACCAGAGCATACAAACAAGTTTTATTTTTAAAAATGCTTTTCCTACTTACATAGGAACTTGGAAAGGAAACTGGTAAAAATAATCCACCCTGGTGAAAATTTGACTACATATTTAATAAATTCAAAATAATTTAATTAGATTTCTTAATCAAAATTAACCTTGAGAAAACAGTCAAATAGTTCAGCTTACTTTTTACCAGACAGCGTGATATTTAAATTGTTAGCAAGAGACAATACTACAAGGAAAACTAAGATTCAGTCATTCAGTCCACTTTCAAGACAGGCTCTAGATTTCTCTTGAAGTTGTAAGATTTTGGTTTTTGTTAACTGTTCTTAAAAAGAGACTGAAAACAGAGATGTGAAGCGTTGGTAACTCTTTTTGTGTGCGTTTTGCTCCTTGCTTAGAGACTCACAGGATGACTACAGCTGTACAGCCACATCATTAGGTCACCACAAATTTTAAGAAAAGTGTAGCAGTTCCCCTCCTCCTCTCTCTATTTCCCTCATCCTCCCACTCCCCAGGCAGCACACCACTAATTGCACTTGCCACTTACCGATTTTACTTTAAGTCTTGTCTAGAAAATTGTCATTTATAGTCTGCAATTCCAGACTGTTATTCCCTTTGCAAAAGAATCAACTACATTGAACGCGAAAACCCACCCTATAACTATTTATTAATATAGTTTTAAAGAAATTCTCAGATTTTTGTTGCTAACTGCTCACTTGGGTTGAAATGTGATGCACTTGTTGGCAGCGTTGCCCCAGAGGGACTGCAGTGAGACAGACTTACTCAAGCTTCACTTGAACACAGAAATGAAAATCAATAAACAATTTGAACTTCTCAGAAGAGAATTTTTCTCCTCTAATGAATATACAAGCTTGGTTACAGCTTAATTTAAAGATTGAATTTAGTGTGTGTTTTTCCCTGCACCAGGAGCATGACAAACACAAGCTTCAACTGACACGTCCCAAAGGGAGACTTATTGTTTAAAAGAAAAAAAAAAAAAAAAAAAAAAGGAAAAAAAGAAAAAAAGAAAAAGGCAATAAACAAAAAAATCCCCAGCCCTGTGACAGTGAGCTACTCTACGAACACGGAAACTCACAGGCAATTGCAAAATAGATCTTCTCTGTAGGTGGCTGCAGAAACCCCTGAACTTTTAGTTTCTGGTGGGGCAGGTTTTTTAAAGGACATATTTTTTATATGTTTTTATAAGACTGCAGATTGGGTCAGGTGATAGTGTAGATGTGCAGTTGTAAACTCTGTAGTAACTGCAAGATGTCTGAATGCAGAATAAATGTATTTGTGTTAACACACACATATTGTGTTAACACACAATCTTACGTGTTTATATCTTTTGCTTTCAGTATTGGAGCATGTTAATAATGTCATTTCTGTAGCGATTAATTCATTAAACAAAGAAAAATGACTGTGGAATCACAGTTTCCAAAATAAGATTCACTTGCGACATTCCTGGTAAACCGCCTCTGCTATCTGATGGTGCATCTTGGCAAAGCCATCAGTTGAAATGCGCAGAAGTAATTGTGTACAACATTTTATTCTTTGGCTCATCGAGAAATAGGCTTGAATTGGAAACTTTGATCTCTTCTGTACAAAATGGAAACCAGATAAACCAGCTTTTATATAAAAGCGCAAATCAGCTAAGTAACGTAATAAAACACGATTTATTTCAAAAACAGTCCCAGAAATACTGTGTTCTGAAAAAAAAGAAGTGGGAATGGAAATGTACTGAAATAACTAAATTGGTAGAAATCTGTACTTTCAGGTACCTAGGTCCAATTCCTTAACATCCTTAGGATACATCCTAAGGTTGTTTACCATTGTACAGGAGATGCAGGAGTCTCAATTCATTGTACAGGATAAAAAGCTGGATCAACATGCACTGCCGCGTCCTTTGCTAAAGGAACTCTCGTCATCAATCGTTAACGTTACATACAGTTGAGAATGAATTTGATTCTTTCTGTAGCATGCTATCAACATGGATAATAGGTAGCTTGGTGTTCCAAACCAAATCAGTTAGAGGCCCTCCCTTTTTTTTTTTTTTTTTCAGTGAAGAAAATCCTAGATGTCTTCAGCCCCTGAACTCTTTTTCATGTTTGTAATCTTTACACCCCACTCAAAGGGATCTCTAAAGCTTTTCATTTAAACTACAATTATTCTTTTGTCTACTGGGAACCCAGTGCAAAGATGATGTCCTGTGTGCAAGAAGCAAGCAAGCTGAATATTAATTAATGAACACTGCTTAATATGCAGAAGAAGAAGAGCAACAATCAGTCGTGAGCCCTACATATTAACTGGTAGATCATTGTTATTCTGGGAGGCATCATAAGGCCAAATGCAGGTTACAACTAGTTTAGAAAATCTCTTTAATTAAGAAACATGAAAGTTTAAGTCTCTCATTATAAATATCTTATTGTGACTATAAAAGACATCATTAAATGGTGTGATAGTATAGCACTTTTAATACGTTCTGAGGTGATGAATTGGACTCATGCTATTAATCTGTTTGGAGTGGGATTCAATAAACACTGAAAACACTGAGTTTCCACTGTTTTCTCCTAGGACGCAAGGAAACCAGTTTTCTTTTTAAAGACTTAGGAATGCATAAACAAACAAATCTCCACAAAACAGCTCTCCCCAGGTAGGTGAGTCAGGAGTTTCACACAAGCAGGAGAGTCACTCATCTACTCTTCTCTTTCTCTGTTTCTTGTCATTAACTATCAGCAAGCCGCATGGCAGAGCAGAGTAGAATATGCATGCTGTTGTCCAATAGTTTTTTGCTTTGCTAAACTATCCGAGGCAAAAGATACAGCATTCCCATCAGCAAGTCTCAGGGCATGCTGATAAAGGAAACTGGCCTCCTTGTTCCCATTTATCAGACTGGAAAACAAATCCATAACAACAAGAGCTGCGATCTAAAGCTGTTTGTGAATCCAGCAGCAGATGAAAATGAGTGTGGCTTTCCAGACAGAGTTTCTATACCGATTAATATTACTTTTCCCTCCAATTAATTAAAAAAATAAAAACAGATAATGAAACGTATGAATATTAAAGTCACAGCAAGAATATAAGATTCCTACGTCAGATGAGTAGTAGGACTGTCAGAGGATCTATAGTTCGTTACTACATGGAACCCCCAACAATTAAAACTAAACCCAGCCAGTGCATTGTAATGAAAAGAACATCATTCATTTTAAGATCTGTTGCTTCCCAATATGCCTGACTGCAAGAAAGACAGAAGCTACAATCAAATTCATTTCTCAACTGTATTTAAGGTTAACAGTTGATGATGGGAGTTCCTTTAGCAAAGGATGCAGCAGTGCATGTTGTTCAGCTTCTTATCCTGTACAATGAATTGAGACTCCTGAATTTGCTGTACAATGGTAAACAAAGTTTTGTTGTTTTTTTTTCCCCCCCGATATGTTACATAAAAATACCTTTCTGCTTGCTGATAGTAAAATGTTTCTCTCCCAAATATCAAGTTTTCTCTGAATAATTATTTAAATAGCTTTTACAGAAACAATTTGGACAGGCCGATAAGATGTAGCAAAATCTTACAGGGATTTAATGATAAACCCTTTATTTTACAATAAGCTTTGTGAATGTGTTTTTATGCACTATATATGGCAAAATTCTTTATGGTTTTAGAGAGTCTGGACAGTTCCAGTAACTTGAACTGAGAAATATGACCACTGACCTGGGACAGCTATATCTTTGCATTTTGCTAATACTCCCTTCACTATCCTAAAAACACGGTGATTCTTCTGGAACACTCTTAGCTTTACCTGTCTCAACACAGAGCAAAACAATGCCATGAAAACTGACTCAATTAAGGATTTTAGAGTTATTGCTTCTTATCAGCACCTAGTGTTGTTTACAAAGCATTCCCCATTCCTGGAGAACTTCAAGGCCTTGAAGAATCTGAATCAGATAGCCCCATTTTCTGTCTGTTTGCATAGCTACCCATCTGAATACAATTAGCCTGGCGCAATTATACCACTTGCTAGACTGGAAGCCAAATGATACAAAAAGCAAGACTGAGTATGTGTAGGAGAAGGGATGATGTTTACAACGAATGAAAAAGAAATGAGCCATAATTTTCAAGAGCCTCTTGCAGTAGCGCAAAATAAATTCTACTACAAGTAAATTCCCGTTGACATGAAGGGAGCTGAGCTTGGCCAAGAAGGCTTTAAAAGTCTCCCTGGTGATAGAAAAATCACCAGGTGGCACTGCTATGTATCGTCATAAAAGTCTGCATCTGGGAAAGCCTGTAGGGAAGAAAAGCTTGTGATAGGAAGGATCCTGCTTGAAGCCGACCTGTTCTGGCCCAGGCTGGAGCCTGGAAAACCAAGCCTTCCAATGTTTTAAGCTCTCCTCATCCCTAGATGCATTACTCCTGTACGGGTGGAGAGTGATCTTCAAAGATTATTTTAAAATTCCACTTTTTTATTATTATTATTATTTTTTTAATCCATGGTAATTCTTTTAAAGAATAAAATATCCAATAAATTGAGGTCACATAATAAATACAAATGTTATGCTAGCTAAAAAGTTAAGCATTTTTTTCTAAGTGAATTTGAAACTAGTCTTCTGGTTTTTTTCCTTAGAATATTATTTCATTTATACCCCCTTCAGAGCAGGGTTTTCATTCTACCTTCCATCTATTGTGTGTGTGTGTGCATTTTCATAATAGAAATATCAGGCCTCAAATACATCAGACCTTTTTTTGTTCAGAATTCCAAGAGCTTTCTCTAAAGATTTAACATCCCAGAGCAGTCATATGCCTGTTTTCATTTTCCTTGTCTTAAACTCAGTATCATACATTCTCCATACTCATGACCACATGTGGACTATGCAGGTTGCCAGGATGTAGGGTATGTATAACTGGATATAGCTTCTCTGAACTTAAAGGCAACACAAGCCATAGGCCATACCAATCACATTAGGTTGCCTCTTCCTAATGGGAAAACCACCCTCTTTCTAGCTTTCCAAAGTAATTAATGTCTGAATATTCTTAATGATGTCACTAGGCAAAGAATGAAGGTAGCTTGTTTACTCTGACACCATCTCAAATCCAGTGTGAGGTAAGGCTATGCATCACCAAGGAAATATCACCTCCCTCGTTTGGGAGAGATACCTGTAACTGAATAGGTCTCACAATTAACTAGGTTCTCATGGGTAGGAAAAGGAACCAAAATCCCAAAGAGAACATACCAAGGAATTACTGTAGCTCTGCATGTTTTGTGTTTTAATACTTTGCCTTAGAAGTACCTGAAAGAACACTATAAGGAGATGGAAGCCTTATCACCTGTGAAAGCCAAATATGTGATATTTTTAAAGTACTGATGTATAACACTTAAAAGTATTTTTTAAAGTCAAGAACTTCCCAACTACATAGCCTGGGATCTATCATCTCCATCAATAGTTAATGTTTACCTGGTTTTTCTATGCTTACCTTTTCCCCCTTTAGGTGCTTGAGCTGCATGGTAGGTATCTGCACTTGATTAAAAGAGCACTGCCAAGAATTGTAATTTAGACACTTTGTGAAAGAATCATAATGCAGCCGATAACCTCAGTATTACAGGCAGCGGAGTAGCCTGAGGTTCACTCTTTTAATGGAAAGAGTTATATTCTATTTACTAGATAACCTTAATTTGCCATCTGAACTGAATTAATTCATTAGTTAAATCAGTTCTTAGCACCATTTGTTACCTTTAAGTAGCATCACTGAAATTTAAATGAGAAGAATGTGTAAACAGTTAATAAGATGAGACTATAAGAGTCCCATGAAAGAAGTGATATATACTTTGCTACCTGATAAAGGGGGAGAGGGAAATCTTAGTCCTTTCTCAGCAGCTAATGTTTCCATCCATGTTACATTTCTAAGATCTGCCTTTACTGTATTCTAGCTCTCTTCACCTTTCAAAACATCCTTGAGGACCAGAACCTCAGCTACAGGTAATAGAACAAGAAAAAAAGGAAAAAAATAAAGAAAAGGGAAGTGTGATGGTTATTAATGTATATATTTCTAATTTGCCTGGGGGGTTAAGAGGGGAAAGGAGAGAGAGAGAGACAGAACTAAAAACATCCATGAAGGAATCCTTAACTTCAATAAAACTATTTTCAGATTAATTTTAAATAAAATATTTCATGTGCCCATATCCCATATTTACTTGGTAAGTAATCACTGAAATCCCTACATATTCATGCTAGTTATTGCAGAAATTAGACAGAATGCATTGAGAAAATTTCTGAGATACATTTAGGGTTTTCTTTTTCAATAAAATATACCAGAAAGGGAATAAAGAAATTCTTTGCCCAAATTAATAGTGAATTATTTTGTCATGAGAATAGAAGTTTATATTCATTTAAATGAAAGCATATAAATTGTTCTTGACAAGAAAAACAAAGCTAGCCTTAGGCAGTATTTTCATTATAGAAAAAGGCACATGTCCATGAATATCTAGTATAATATTAACAAAAACTGTTCAATTAGCTATGCATGTGCCATTGTTATGAATATTTATTTGCATTGCAGCTGAGTAACACTGATACCTTTTTTTTTTTTTTTTTCACCCTGTTTAGAGACAGAAAATGAAGTGAACATTCCTGCTCTGCAGAGAGAGCTCAGCCATAAAGCAAGTCAGCAAGTCCTAGACTGCCTTGTGTTTTAATGTCAAACTTCTCCAGGAAGCTGTTGAGACACAGTACTTCTTTCTGGGAGAATCTGCTTTGCTAAAGGTTATTTCATTCTTTTTCACATTGCAAATCTACTTCAGGAACTACAATCCATTTAAAAGTAATTCTGATCCAATTTACACCCTAGTCTTTTCTTTAAATAAAATTTATTTGTGTAAAAACAACCTGATGCACTTCTTTTTTTTTCTTCTGAAGCTAATTCACTTGAATTGTGTGTTAATTATGTAGTGCGCCTTTTTTTTCAAAAATATTGTAACATTCATTTTCTGGCAGAAAGCATTGTAAAATAGCAACTTAAAAGCAAAGCAAGCTTTATAGGTGTATATATACAGAAGTTATTATACTCATTTCTTAATAGGCTTAAGAATCATTTAGATGGTGATTTCAGTACGAGTATTTATGATTCAGAATTGAGCATAATTTATTTAGGTCTCCCATCAAGAAGAAGGTGTGAATATTAAACATTTAAAATGAACTGCCTGTGAAAACCTGCAGACCAAGGGCCTCCTTTGGTGAAAATATGTTCATGTGATTAAAAACGTTGTTCTATATTTGTGTAAGGGTATTAGCTGCAGAACTTGCTCTAGGATAAATTTCAGATCATGAATCATTAGAATATTACTCACTACTAGAAACCAAAAAAGCAAAATTAATTGGATTAATTTGTCACTTATGATTGTAGACCTTTAACAAAATGCTCAAGAAATGATTACACGTGGTCTATTCAATTTTTATTTATCCTGGATCTGATATTAGTCTCCATTTGGCCACTCTAAGAATCTTTCTGAAAAATCCGCTAAGGTCAGTGGGAATCCTTTTACGTTGTGGATAAATGCTGGTCGCAAAACTATTCCAAGCCAATGATTCTCCACTAAGATATTTCTGAATGATCTGAATAAGAATCAGTTCTGTGAACTGTTTCAGAATCTCTCTCTGCTCTTCTCTAGTCTTTAAATAGGTATTAGGCATGTTATCTTCTGAGCAGCACAATCCCATGAACTACCAGCACAATCCCACGAACTACCAGCACATACGTACGAACCAGGTCATTCTTACCGTACGTTTTGAAAGATACAAAAATGGTAGCAAGTGAAATGCAGCATAAATACATGGTGCAACTGTAATCCAGTAACCAAGATAAAATAATATTAATTACACTTTAAACTAGTTTGAAGAAAGCAAACAGGCAAATGTAAAACAAGGACAGTAACAGCTAAGTATATGGAAGAGGATTTTGCACTCACACAGATACCGTTGATTTCTAGATGGGTTCTGCCTGGGCAAAGAGTTTACTTGACTCCCTTCCAGAACAAGGATTAACTTGAAAGATTTTTTTTTATTTTTTATTTTTTTTCCCCGCAGCTGAGCATGCAGGCATATACAGCCCTAACTGGCACACCGAGACAGAAAGCGAATAAAACTAGAATAAATAAATAAAGTACCATAAAGGAAGACTTTGATAGTAATGTGTAATGAAGATACTGAAAAAAGAACGTATTTCATCTGATGAGCTGGGTATGGCCTAAATAAATAAATAAATAAATGTGGATTCATCTGACATGACCTGGATAGCCTTCAAAATTAAAATCTCAACAAATCACAGTTTTGGAGACCACTGCCAAGAAGGATGCATGTTCAAACTTTTGTTATCATTTAGAACATGAGCTTCTTGCATCTTCCTTTGCATGTGTCATACCAAATGTATAGCACTGCCATCACAAAAGCGATAGGAGTTACTGTAAATGGTATACATTGTGAGCCGGTGATGAAATAGAGAGAGACAAGCACCTGAGGAATTTTGCTGGTAATTTCTTTTGATGAGATACTTGCAACCATAAAAGCAAGAAAAAGACAAGACAATAAATGACAGGGTTCCAGGAAAATTAAAATAAAGAGACTTCTGGTTAAACTAGTCTTTTTTCTGCTTAATTCGGAAAGTTACATCTACCCAGACAAATGATGGCATGGTAGCAAAGTGGTAATGATAGCTGTGAAGATGTGGCAGCACAGACCCGAGCATGAACTGTACAAACCCTCTGGGGACCTGGCACAGTGCTGCAGTTGCTGGCACACAATGGATCTGTGCCCAGTGCATTTTTGCTGTTACCTGTACTAGCTAAATTAAAGATAGCATGTATATGTCCCACTGTATTATAATCAAGCAATCATTTGTCTGCACAGACACAGCACTTGGCTAGGTGCTCAGCACTTAGGTGATGCGCATCATGCAACAAGATCAACAGATATATTCCGGTGACCAAAATCAGACCCAGGATACAAAGTTCAAAATAGATTAGACCTGAAGCACTTATGTAGACCCAACAAGGGCGCAGGGCTGGTGGGGCTAGCACCAGCCTGTGGCACTATTCTTCTGAGGACCATGGTGACAGAGGAACTGGTAGCAATGAAGGAGCATTTAGTCTGAATCAGCAACAAGAGCTTTTCATATAAGGTTACAAAACTTGCCATTTGTGAAGAAAAAGCCTATAAAAAGGTGTTTATTTAGTGTGGGAAAGGTTTAAGACCCAATCAAAAAAAGGAGCTGAGCAGGCAAACCTCAAGCTTAACCTCAACCCTCTGCAGCTTGGAGCTCAGGGGATTTCTGAAGTCATTTTAATTTTATCTCATCTTGTCACTGTAGAGCAGCAACTGCGTTACCCAATGAAAGGAATGGGAGAGAGGAAGGTTGGAGGAGCTTTTTGTTTATCTTCTAATTTCTCAAACTATAAAATTCTATTGAATTTTATTTTTGCAACCCCTTAGATGGGAAGACAAATTCTTGATTTACAAATTCTTGATTTGTTTGTAGCCTGTCTACAGACCCATTCCCTGAGAAATAATCAGCTGCAAAATCCAGACACAGCCATTTGCTTTTCCCGTGTTGTCTATCAGAAGTTCAGGTAACTGCCTGGGAATTCATGTCAAGAAGGAAACTATTTCTCAGCACACTAAAAGAGCATAGGAAGAGATGATCCCACAGTAATTGAAATCAGTGGTATAGAAGTTTGCAGAGCCCAGAGGTTTTAAATCTAAAAAGTGTTATTTAAATATTTTGCAACTGAAGTCTAAAGTAGCACCAGTTTTCTCTGAAGAAAAGGATGATGAAAGGAGTTGATGAAAAGGAGTTTTCTTCATTTCTTACTGTTGGTGGCTGAGAGGCCCTGTGACTCACCTTAGAAATTTATTTTCTTATTGAGCACCTTGGACCTGTACTTACACTAGATATAACATGCTGAAAGCATCCTGAATCCTAAAACTCAGAGTAAGAGCAGATATGGACATGGCAGCAACCAGAATAAACAGCTTCACCCACAGTGTTCTGGAAGCACTGAGGATAATTCAGCATCATCAAATGCAGTGCTTGTCTGAGAGGAAGTACTAAGGTAATGATCTGTGTAGCTGACAGTGAAAAAAATAGCTTTAGAGAAAGTAAATGTTGGGTAGAAAAATTAAGAGATGTTTATTATGCATGTAAAAATCAAACAGGACACGACAGAAATCTCACACACCAATCTGTTTTTTGGTATTCAGCTCTTATATGGGGAACCTTTAATCTGATTGAACTGGTACAGAAACTGTTTGTTTTTCCTGCCTGGGAGTGCACATGTGTATATAACAGTACGATGGCAACAGTCCAGGCTATTAAATGGAGCAACAACATTCAATAAGAAGCAAACAATGGCATTAATCCTTCTATCATTTTTTTTTATTAGACCGAAAGTAAAGTTTTCAGGAGAACTAAGTTAGGCACGTAAGCATTAAAAGCCAATAAATATAACTTAAAATACTGAAGTCCTTTTCTGTGGTTGCTTATGAGACTAAGCCACCCTAGAAGCTGAGGAAAGTCCCCCCTGCTGGATTATTCACTTCCCTTTTCTGCCTTTCATTATAATCCAATACGTCGAGAGATGAGGGCTGGTTTGAACAGTTTCCTTTGTTAACCAGGCCACTGGAATACTTTCCGCATTTGATGCAAAAGAGAGAATTGCACCAGTAGCACCCACCACAAACAGCCAGCTTTATCACAGGCCAGCAGAATCCTTCTCGGCCTGTTCATGTTACATTTTCTAGCATTTCTTCATGGCCTCAAGCCTGGTCATTCCACCTGTAAAACAAAAGACTTCCCAATCTTTGTGCAGTACTAAAATTGTGCCATGTATTTAGATCCTGCTCAAGTAGAGTAAACAATAGCTTAGAGGCTATATAAGATTGCTAGGAGCTACAACCTTCACCTTACGCTTAAACAGCAGGTAATCTGTTCCATGCTGCTGTCCCACCTTCTTTTTTCCAAAGGAAAAGGAGAACAAACAAATATTTGGACTACCACAGTAGCATTAATAAACATGAGGATGCAACAGCTAGTGTTATTCCGCAGAAATGAATGAATAAATAAATAGACTATAAGCACTTTATTCTTCTCACATAATTTCTTCTCAGTGACATTATTGAACAGA
This sequence comes from Oxyura jamaicensis, assembly GCF_011077185.1. Classification (NCBI taxonomy): domain Eukaryota; kingdom Metazoa; phylum Chordata; class Aves; order Anseriformes; family Anatidae; genus Oxyura; species Oxyura jamaicensis. The sequence goes on from NC_048895.1 coordinate 22,767,582, forward strand.
CTGTTGAAAACAAACATCGTTAAATGAGAAAAGAAGAGCAGGAGCCTGTCTAATTCCCCACTGCAACATTTTCCAATGACGAATGCTCCCTAAATGGATTTAGCTTTTTGAAAAGAAGTCAGAGAGAAATTTGATGTGGCCCCCTGACCCCTGGTAAGCACATGTATCTTCACCTGTCACATAACACACTGGCACTTGCTTACTTTTCAGCAAAGACTATTGATTTTGCTTATTGGCTGCAGGCTAGTCCATAAAGAACAAATTACAAAGTCAGAGGTCTACAGTTAGCAATTGCTTGCATGATAACAGGGAACTCAGCACTATTCCCATAACACAGTATTAACATTCTCACAAATATGTGCAAACCTAAAATGTACGCTTCTGTTATGAAGGCCTCTGTATTTTCAATGTTACACAGCAAGTGAACTATGCACTGCATCCCATATTCTTGCCAGTGATCTAAAACTACAGGGATTTTTTTCCCCATTCCTAACCTATGCCTATAGTTAAAAAAACAATCTTTACAAAGAAGTGTGTGAGAGAGAGAAAGAGAGAGAAAGGATTAAGCAAAGAGAACGGTTGCATTCCACTATTATAACAGGTAGAAGGTTTGACACAACCTAACGTTAATCAGAAATGTCTTTGCAACCAAATTCCATGTAAGAAAGCCATGCATTTTGATCACTATGTTGGCTTGTGTTACTTCTTGAAAGTTATAGTAAAGTTTATCTTTGCCCCTTTCTTAATAGATGACTTTAGGGAAAAATGCTTTTCTGTAGCTTGCTTTCATCTTCTGTAAAATGGGATATGATACTGTCCTCCACTGTTGAAGTGCTGTTGAAACCCACTAGAAGTCCATGCAAAAGCCAGTAAAGCCTAGATTTTACTACTACTGAAATGGGACAGGCATAAGGGAAGAAATTCTGATGAGCATCAGAACTGGGTACTCAGAGTTGATTGTTGAAAGCCCCCTTTTGTTTATGAATCTTAAATCATCTTTGCATCATAATCATAATGGTTTTTTAATACCCAGCCATACCAAATGCAAATATATACTGCTCATCAAGTATACATTTTTTTTAGAAGCAAAGTCATGAGAACAACACAGAAGTATATATTTTATTTTTTAAATTTACTTTCCTAGAAAGAGTATAACAGACTTGTGTTAATCTGTATGTTTGTGTGTATATATACACATTCATATATATACAGAAAAATACTAAGATGAATGTATATATATGAATTTGCATACATATATACATTCATCTTAGCATTTTTCTGAATGTATATATTATACGTGTATATATATACATATATACAAACACATTCATCTTAGTATTTTTCTGAGTGGAAGTTTCCTTGTTTCCTTGAATATTCAGAGATGTTCCTTGTGATAAAAAGTATTGATTCAGCAGGACTAATGTCCTTCAGGAACAATTTCCTTTTCCAGCATATTTGATCGAGAGAAAGAGACTGGGAATTTCAAAGGTAGGTTACAACTGAGCTTTGTTTGAGAAAGCACATTGACATTTGAAAGTTGTAACTCAGTTCCCTGCTGAAATCAGAGAGCTTATCTAGAAAGAGCAACAACAAGCACTTTTGGAAACTCATAGTAAGTGTTGACCTAGTGTGTTTCTGTAACAGACTGTTTTGCTTTGAGTTAACTGATCACTAATTAACTAGAACTAGTGAATGCATTTGTGAATGCTGGTGCTGACACTTCTGAGGGTTTCTGCTTTATCCTAGGACTTAACGTGGTAAGAAACCAGAAGGATAAGCTACACAAAAAGCCTGACAAGACAAAATCTTATAATTTGTAGGCCAAACTCAGATCAGTGGTTTCCTACAATATGGGCTCTACACTGGAAATGTCCACCCACATATGTGGGTCAACTGACCCTCAGAAACAGGCAGCAATAATGCCCCACCAGAGCACAGCACTCATGATGTAAAGAAATGATGGAACCAGGCTGCTCAGTGTCAGGACGAGAGGCAACGGGCACAAACTGGAACATAAGAAGTTGTTTCTCAACACCAGGAAGCACTTGTGCACTGTGTGGGTGACAGAGCACTGGCACGAGTTGCCAGAGAGGTTGTGGAGTCACCCTCCTTGTAGACTTCAAAAGCTGCCTGGACACGGTCCTGGGCAACTTGCTCTAGGCATCCCTGCTTGAGCAGGGAGGTTGGACTGTTCGACCAGAGGTCCAACATTTCTTCCAGCAGTTCAATTTAGATAATTTACATTTTACCTAGTTTATTCATTTTCTCCAAAGGGGAAATTCTACTCTGCGTTGCACAAGGTGCCCTTCTTTTGGTTAATTTTGGTTCAATAGTGAGATTGACGTAAAGGTTAAGTCTTGTGGTGCCTGAACACTTTTACTGTGCCTAGTCCATAGCCCTAATGGTGACCACATTTCTTCAGAAAGACAGCTTCTGAGCCTTCCCATTAAATACATATATATATATATATATCTGCCTGGTGAGAGATATATCACAGATTTGGATGTGTTTATTGAGGTCTATAGTCAAAACAATTCAGTTTTGTGGTAAGCCTGAGGTGGTAAAAGTTGCTAAGGCTACAACTAATCACTTCGAACACCTAAAGGCAGAAATAGAGAAGTATTCAATAAGCGTCACAAATTTTAACATAGCATTGGAAGACCTTTCTACCATCCAAAATTAGATTTCCCTTTTATTTACTTCCTCTCAACTCACTAGCATTCCCTAACCTTCAGCCAAATAACTGGATGCCAATATGATACTGTGGAATGAATGTCTCTATTGTACAGTTCAAAAAAGTTGAACATGAAGGAGTTGGAGATGGAGAAAGCAAGTCTCTCCACTGACAGCTAATGCAGAAACCAAATAAGGAGAAGCATGCAGCTCCATGTATGAAAGATAGTCTTTAAATATGCTTAATAACGATTGCAGGCTGTTATAGTATTTCCAGCTACAGAGAGCAAAGAGGTCCTGTGAGTTATCCCAAATCTTTTGATTCAAAAAACTGTAGTGTTTTTTTTTTCTGGCCTACATCTTCAAGGGTTTGTTATAAAAAAAGCCTCCTTTTTTATTATGGACTATCTTTTAAAATATGGAAGTTGGGATTACTATTCCCTCAAGTAGATACAGATTCTGGGGCTATACGAAGACCTACATTATCAGCAGACATGCAAGGAAACAGCAACATAATGGCCTTTGATCTAGCCAAAGGAAGATAGATGGCCAAAGAAAGAGGAGACTACTTGATGTCTTAACCTGCTGTCCTCCCTGGCAAGGCTTTATAAAAACCACTGGCTGGAGGTGGGAGCTCAAAAAGCTCAGCAAGGAATGCTGGCAATTTGATTAAAGGAGAAGAGAATTACCATCATGAAGCATGTGCTGCTCCTTGATATTTTTCCCTCTTCAAAGCTGAGAATGACTTATCCAGTTAAATCTGTGAGGGGTGGAAACTTACAGACATTTACTAAATGTTTTCTGTTCTTTTAGATTAATTTTCTAAGTTCTAATACCTTTTGGTTTTGTTTGACATTAACATTTCATAGAGAAAAATGAATTTACAGCTAATTACCCTAAAAAAAAAAAAAGAACACTGCAACCACAAAAGAGAAGTAATCAAAGGTGGAATGTATCTGGAAACTATACCTCACTTTTAGCCTTATCCAAGGGAACAAAACAAAACATTTATTTTATCACAGTCATCAGGCTGTCATGAATGAACACAGAGAAAAACTGAAGGATCTCAATGGATGACAAACCCACTGGACACACAAGGCAGGCCCAAAATCTTGGGCTGGAATCTGAGCTGAAAAACAGATGATATTTGTTCAGCTCAATGTCAACAAGCATGTAATTACTTTTTCCCTATGAAGCTTTACTAGACGAAGGTTTTCTAAGACAGAGGTAGGTTTCTTAACTCCTCCTTGTATTTTCTGTAATCATTACTAAGGACATCACTGTAAATTTGACTTTCATTAATGTTATGGGGACGGGGGACTTTTGACCACAAAGAAAAGCTGACACTGTTTTCACATAAAGCATCTTTACATCACTAGTATTGAAATATTTTACTTCAGTTGGCCAAACCCTGATGCCGCAAGAACTCAAGTTACTTTTTATTTCTTACACCCACTCAAAATAAGTTTAAATTGCATTTTGCCAATTTGCACTTGTTAGCTCCAATGTGGCAGGGAAAAAAAAAAAAAGATTAAGGAAATCAAGGTTTTTGACCCAAGAGCTCCCTACACATGAATTCATTCACTTTTACGGAAATAATGCTGTGGAGTTTTCCTTTCCATTTCACACTAGCTTCCACAAATGGAAGCAGCACAACTGCTATAAGCAACAGGAATGCACACATTGTCTTCTAAAGGATGTCATAAAACTAGTAAGTCATTTAAAATATATAATTACCAAGAATGTATTCTAAAGCTATCACTGACACAGGAAAACCCTGGATTTTATTTTCTGAACACCATTCTTTTGGCAACACGATCCTTTTTATAAGCCATTTTTATAAATTAATATTGTTTTAAGTCAAGTGCATGTAGGGCAGATAACTGTCAGCTTTGCATTTGCAGTTAGTTTTGAGAAGATAGCGTTGCGCTAAAAATCAACTGTTCAATTTAGCTGTATCCTCTAAAAGAAGCTCTGAAAAATACCTATGGATACAATAAAATAAATAAATCTGCCTTTCCCCTTTTCAAGCTGATGCTAAAATTTTTTAAGTAGACTTGCTATGTGCAAGATATCTAACCATATCCTAAAAGCTGTACTTTAAGGACATTACTGTGAGTTATGAACAGTTATCGAGACAATTTTTGTTTCAGGTAAAAGAAAGCACCGCAAATTTATTTCAGAAAGTACACATCAGTGTTACTGCTTAAAATTCATCAAAGAACACTTCAGAAAGACTGCTTATCTATTCAAGACACTTTTAAAGAGGACTCTTACTAAATTCTCTATGTAAGAATCGGGAATACATGTAGCCTGAATACAGAGAACTTCATCTGACAACAGGAAAAAAAAGTGAGGGAGAGAGAAAGTACAGGGTGTGCAGCAGAGTCCAAACGTGGAGATCTAGTGCACCTCGTAAAGCCTGACAGCACAGTATGTCAGACAGGGAAAGCCTCAGGTACTACGGCCAAGTTTTGCTTGTTCTCAGAATGTGATTTAGTGCCTCCGAACCACAGAGCTTTGCAGTGCGTGGACATCTCACAGTGTCAAGTGAAGGGAACAGATTTGTCATCGTTCACTGCCAGGAGCAGTCCTGAGCAGGGACGTTTTCAGTCTTTGACAATGATTACTGTTACTAATTCTACTGTGAAATATGCAGAGCATCTGCATGGGGACTTCAGTAAAGTGCTGCCAAGACAGCACTTGCTTTGTGCTGTTGGTCCTGGTGTCTGGTTAAGGCGACGATGAGACAGATCGTGTGACTTAAGCCATTGCAAGACCTCATCACTTTTCATGGGAGAACGGAAAAGTGCTGATCCTGAGGCTTTTATGCTGAGGGAAAGCAGATAAAAATCTGCAGGTGTAACTTAAAAAAATGGTATGAGAAGCATAAAATAGCATAAATAAGGCTGATTTTTTTTTCTTAAAAAAAAAGAAACGAAGATCAAGCATGTGATAGTAATTAGATAAAAATAAGAACATAGTGATTTAAGCACAGAAGTTTGCATTGCTAATCAAAGTGAAGACCATTTTGATTTACAGAGTATCTGTTGTTTTTAGGCTAAGACCAATATTGACACAAACAAGCACAAAGATGTATGGATGTAATTTTTTTTTTCCCTTTTCTGAAAAAGGAACTAGCAATAATTGACTGCAACTTTGCCTGGCTCCATCTCTGGAGAGATATAATCATTCTGGATATATGAAAATAGATTGCTCATTCTAACCCACTATTGTTTTATACTCTTTGGGGCCCACTTCTCAGCTGGCAATAATCAATGGCATTAGTCATTGAAATACACGGAGCTGATTTACTCTATCATGGGTTCTGGCCTTGAGTAATACTCATATTACCTATTTAATTATTTTCCTAGCACCAGGAAGCTTAACGCTTGAATAAGAAGTTGCCTTCTCTCATCCAGTGCGCTGGGGAAAGTTCAGAAGTGCTATCCATACGCTGCTAAATCACACCAAGAGCAGCCAGCAGAAGCTACAGAGCTGAGGTTATGACCCTAGCTCCCCTAAACACTTGAGTTTTCACTTTGAAAGCTCTTCAAAAGTTCTGTGGAGCTGCTTGAGAAACTGTTGGCTTAGAGCCAGGGCAAGAACACTTTGGTTTGGGTGTGCATCTTCAGCCATTACCAACATGCTCAGCTTTTTCCATGCCTCTGTTTTTCTTATTCTGACTTACCATGCCTGTCATTAAAAGTCCCATAAAACTATGTGGAGTTTGCCTGGGCTTTTCTACTTTGGGCAGAGAAAGAATACAATCACACAGAATAGTATAATTCCCCCCCCCCAGTCTTAATTGGTCCCATCTTACTTGAATTACATGGTTTTAGGAAAAAAAAAAAAAAGAATTTGGCTGCATTTAAGTGTTAAACAGCATCTTTGCTGTTCCAAACATCTGAAGGGAGCATGAATTTGGTTTGAATTCCATTATTCAGTCACAATATTATTAGCAGGGGAGGAGCGGGGTTTATCAGTGTTGTCAGCATGATTATAGAGCTCTGTCTTTTGCCTTACCTCAGAGAACATACACAGCATGGTCTTGATCAGGTTTGTCATCTTCCCAATGCCTTGGCCATGATGACAGTCAAAATGAATGAGCAGATCAGCACTTTGAAGTGCTCATTGATATCTTGAGGTCAGATGCTTCTTGCATGTATTTGGACCATTTCCAGACACATGGGAGGCAGCAAGAGCAACGGTAGCACAAGTGTCTCTGCCAGTCTTCCTCAGCTCTATCTGGCACCTCCAGCAAATGGTCTGATTAACATGTACCAGAAGTCAATGCAGGAGATTGCTAGCTTTTTTTTTCAGGTAATAAAGAGCTGTTACATCAAAGCAGTTTGGGGGGCATTGCTTGAACTGTCTTGCTGAATCTGAGCTAGCTATCAAGTTATTCCTCCCACATAGAGCAGAACAGCTTGGTCCTGCTGTTCAGGGGTCCTTGCCAGCTGCAGAAACAGGCAAGGATTTTTTTTTCCTCTTCACTTTTGCTTGCTCTTTTTTTTTTTTTCTGTGAATCTTTAACTGCACACATTTGACGATACTCTCAGCTTGGGAAAAGTGTAATTCAAGGGAACGTTGAAACAAAAGAAACAAAGATGAAAAAAATCAGTATGTATTAGTAAGGCATGTGGATGTGCAGAGCTCTTGTCAATATGAATATTCAAGAAGAACAAATTCTGAAATCCTTCATCTGCTTCTATTTTTATTTTTTTGTAATTCCTGGTTTTGTTCAAACAAGTATATAATGAAACCAAAGAATAACATGCAGAAAATGTCAATTGCAGAGATGTTACAGTTCTCTTCTTAATAAAATGCGTTACTCCAAACAAGAAGTCAATGAGAAACTGCCCAAGGAAAAACTTAGGGAATGTGCTGTGATTAAAATAGTTTAAAAAATAGTAACAGCTCTAGGACATGTGAGTTTAACTCAAATCTGGTTTTTTTTTCCTTAAAAAATGACAGCTGAGCAAACACTTTTCAACTTCAAATCTGGCAGTTAGATATTTCCAATAATTGTTTTTATTTCTTCCCCCTCCCAACACCCAGTCGCAAGCTCAGTACGTGCAGACCAGTATGTGAAACAGGCTGGAACTGCCAGCAAAAGCAATGGCTGGCACACTTTACAACAGCTCCTGGGAACCTGGGTGGCTGCAGTAAGAACCTGAAAGACTGTTTATGCCTTAAGAGAAGAGAGGTTTACCATCAATAAGGAAACACACCCAAAGAATGTGGCTAATCAGCAAAGATTGTGTTATTTCCATAATGAAACTCCATTGCTGTGAAGAACTTTTCCCCCTTAAAGCCTAGGGCTAGAAGAGGTAAATTATAAATCATCTCTTGGAGAGTCATCATCACTGCATGCTTGCAGACTGTTCTGGCCACTGGTTCCTGCCAGAGACCTTCAGTCCTTGGATGGATGAGGGCCACCTCAGGCACCTCCTGCCAGGTGAATGTAGCTTATGTTTTTTTTGCACCTTACATCTTTCAGCTGATAGGAAATTTGTTCAATTCAGCCACTCAGGTAGTTAGAAAATCTACAACCAACCATCATGTACACTACTGCTTGGCTTCCTACCATATTATAACCCCTAATGCTCTCAAAACTATTCAAAGGACTCAAATAAAAGTGCTTTTTAAATGCCTAGTTAAAGTTTTAAGGTGACATTGAAAAGAGATTTCAAAACTCTTACAACCACTAAGCCTGTGGACTGCTACTTATTTCATGATGACTTGCATTTACTTGATCAGGCTGTTTACTCCTATTTACTTAATGAGTCACATGGAACGATCTTGAATGTGTTTGCAATAAAATGCCAAGGCCTAACCAAAGCAGGTTAAATTAATCTAACATGAACACAGTCTCCAGGTCAATCAGGCAAACTGAAAACAGAGCTCTCTCTGTACATACCTTTTGCATTAAAAAAATCAAATAAATAAACAAAAACCAACCCATGGCTACGTAACCAGAAGGCCAATATATATTGAGGAAAGCTAAAATACAGCCACATGTAAGTGACCATCAGTGTTTTGTCCTATTGTGTAGGGCTTCAGACATCTTAACTCAAAAATTTCTAGGTAATTTGAACTCTTGAAGCAAAATAAAAAAGACAGGTAATTTCAGAGATATACAGGACCCAATCCAAAAACAGCTTTGTACATCAAAAACAGCACTTTGCAATGAACCCGTAAATAAAATGCAAGCCTGAAGCAGGTCAAGATACCATTAAGAAATCAGGAAGTCACTAACCCATTCTAGGGGGTCAGGGATACCTCCAGATGAACTGCAGTAATAGGTTCAAAACGTGGCAGGTGCACGTTGCAATTTTTACATCCAATAATTGCATTACAAGAATGGAAGTACGTACATCTTCCTGCCCCTTCCCTAACGATGGGTGACAGGGATACTAGGACAAAAATGTGACTATAAAGATAAATGATGCCAAACTACTATTTTGTAGATTGTTGAATTATCAACAATACTCATCTCCGTGCAGCCTATCTTACATCTTACTTGGTGCCTTACTCTGTCATATCTGTTTCAACCCCATTTCTGTTTTCTTGAGCAGGACAGGTCAAAACCTTCCTGAAAGGTCACCTTGTCCTTCTTTGCATCCCAAATTAGAAGCAACTGTTGCCAACAGGTGCATGCGTAACCTCTCAGTAAACACCATTCAATGATGGAGACACCACAGTTTCTCCAGCCTGCCCAGCCTACTATCTTTGCCAATAAATGCCTTCTCTTAAGTCTTCCTTATTGCAGTTAAATCACCACCACCTCTCACCTGTTGTAGACATGAAAAAATGCAAACAATTTACAGATTCAACCCTTTACTGCAGGGTTTCAGAGATTTGAAGGTGGCTCCCATGCTCTCTCTGCTCTTGCTCCTTCATTCCTTGCTTTCTTTGCCACACTAAACAACACAATATTTTTGCTCTTTTATGCCATGTTTTTTAGTCTTTTGCCAGTCTTATTGTTCTCCTTTGGACTGTCTCCAGGTGGTCTGAGGGGGAAAGAAAGAGGCAGAGGAATGGCAAGGGTAAGGAAGAAGTGGGCAAAGTCCATGTTTGCAGCTCTCCGCATGCTGATTGAAGGATCTGACCAGGCACAATGCAAACAGAGATGAGGTTTTTACACCCAGAGGAATGGAAGAAATGGATGTGTGAGGTATAATTCATTATATTTTCTGCTCACATAGACTGGCCATCACATGGGCATGACTAAAAGTAGTGTCAGGTTCCAAAGCAGTCCTATGTAGCTAAAGAACAGAGAAACACCTTTAATAGTGTGCTTGGTTCAGCTGTTAAAAGGAGTTATCTACCTTGGTGCAGAAATAGGGCACTTTCAACACATGCAGGGAGTGGGAGGACTCTGCAAAATGGTCTTTGTTTTGTTTGTGTTTGGAATTCACATGTATTCTGGGCAGCTGGAGGTGAGGGGTATCTTCAACGAGGAATAACAAATCCAAGTCCCTTTTGAAACCCCAGTTCAGTCTAGAAGATGTCAGAACCTTTGCATGAAAACTAAGAGACCATTTTCTATCTAATCTACAGATAAATCAAAATGGCTCAGCAGGTCACTACCATTTACTTATTTTACCTCTGTGTGGGTTTATAGACAGGTTACAGTAACAACTGCTTGCTTGATGGGCCCTTGGCTGATTAATCTCAATGGGAGACTTGATCGCATATAGTTCCCCTTCTCCTCCCTTTAAACATTACTCCTTGTGAGATTTGAATGTTTACCTTTTTTTAAAAAAAGTTTGTCTGAATCTTTCCATTAAAAGAAGAATCTTTATGACCATAGAGAGGACTTCTATTAGAGGAAAATTTCTAATCTTTCCATAAAAAGGTATTTTTTTCCTGTAAATTTATTTTTCCATTATGAAGTAAATAAAGGTCTTTTGTCAAAAACACTTCTAGCATTTACAGAACTTAGAAAATATAATTGGCATTTCTGAGCAGCTTTTCAACTTGTGCTTTTTGTTTTACTCTGTTCCCAGTCAAGCATACAAATACTGAGCAGGACAAGACAGAGTAATTCACAAATAATAATTCACAAATGAATAGAAAGATATGCCGGGATCCAATTTCTAATTGGTGTGGAGTTAGATGTAGTTGCTGAAGAGGCTGTTGTGCTCAGAAAGCTCTTCAGCCACCACTTTTAAGCCTGACATAGATCGTGAATCAGAGCCCTCAGCTACTGCAGTTCACAGCCAGGGATATTCGTGTAAACTGAAATCAATAATGATTTAAACTGAGGTACCAGGCCCTCAGCTCTGGGCATGCCACCCAGTCGGCTGCCAGGACAGAGGAGGGATGAATCACTGGGACAGGAATCTCTGACCCCACCTCTCCATAAATCATCGGAGCTCTTGAGCCTGCACCCTTGGACATCTGCCTCTTCCTGAGCTGCTCCAATGTAAACATTGTAAAATTAAACCTGAAAGGCTCTGCAGCATACTTTTGTCATAGTACTGCCTTAAAATAAATAAATAGAAACAAACAACAAAAACAATCAGCTTTCAGGATGTGAAATAGTACTTTTATTCTACAGAGATTACCTTTGTGTATATGACACCTCTAAAAGCTTATGATTGTTCATACTAAATTGGGATTAGGAGATGTGAGTCAAAATTCTGGAAACATGACCCGGGAAGAACTTTACATTACAAATTAATGTGTTCAACGGATTTTAGTATTTGAGAAATTGCTTTACAGGTTTTAAATAGGCTAACTTCTAATAAAAAGCCTTTTGATACTTCTGTTACTACAGATACACCATTTGAGAACAAACAGGTGTGGTTAATGGAGCTGTAAACTCGGTGCATTTATACTTGAGATGCATTACCATTCTGTTCCATGTTAGAGGAATACTTTACACACAACTTCGTGTAAAAACTATAGCAGAATCTGCTGAACTTGTTATTTTTAGCAATTACATTTCTCATTTCGTAATTGTGATGACGGTTGAAAGAGCATGCGATTGTTTTAGGAACTTTTTTCTCCACGTTGTAGACCCTTGCCCCAGTGTGAATGTCAAGAAACATGATTTGGTGAAACCGACCATTTGAAACAGCCACAACCATTTGAAAGAGTCCCTGACCTGAAAAAGTCTGGAGTTTGAGATAAGGTGGAAGGTCTTACCTCCTTCTACAGCTTTGGAAGATAAAATTCAGAATCTCAGATAAAAGGTCATATTAATCTTTTACTCATATGCCTGTCAAAAACCGTAACTCAGTATCAACAAAGTCTGATTCAACTTTTCAATGAAGCATTTTTACACACGTGGATGTTATTTTCAGCACAAATATTTTTGTGCCATACACAGCACATTGTAACTACTGCAGACCTGTTTTTGAGGTCACACCGAGGTAATTCATCATTTATTTGACTGGACTTGCTAGAATCACAGTGAGACAAATGGGCTAATCAGAATTACAGCCCCTTAGCTGCAATAAATAAAAGATATATTAAAATCTGTGAGCTCTTCCCTATTACTTAATCTTTCATTTTCACTTTCCCCCGGACTTTACCCAAATAGATATTAAAGTACTGTGGCTGAAATTGAGAAGTTCACAAGTCCATAGAACACGCAAGACTAATGTTCTCTATGCAATGGCAAATTGCATTGCTTTGTGTGCATTACAAGACTTTGACAAGAGTTGCAATGTAGAAAGAAAATACTGATGATCATTTAACAGAGTAAGAATTCACTTAAATGAACTGCCAGAAGTACAGAACTCTTAAAATAATTGATTTTTCCCACATCAGATGAAAAATGCATAACACTGTACAATGAAGTCCGTTTGAGGAAAAAGTCATTTTCTGTCCATTAAAAGAAACATAAAATACATTGGGGTGCTTAATTAAAGGTCTTAGAAGAAATGATTTTCATACCATAAATTTCCAACACACACACAAATTTAAGCAAAATACCTTAACTGATACTTTTTCCCAAATCTATAGGGCCTCCAAATATTTCACAGGTGTAGAAAAGTTACAACCACCACAGCTGGAAGAATACCATCATCTCAAAAAAAATCGTAACAGTTGCTGCCTCAGTGCTTCTGCCAGCATGCTGATGCATTACATTTGCTGAATGTATGGAGTGATTCGAAAATGACAGCTATCTCATGACAGGCAATACCAGCAGACAGTCTTTGAAAAAAATCTATACTGACCTCACCTCCATCCAACACCTATTGACAGTTGTCACTCAAACTGTGATATCACATAAACACTTTCCGATCTGCAGCTTAAGTTTCCATAGTAGGGCAAAATCCTGTTAACTTCTGACCCACCTCTCAGACATCCATTCTGTTGTATTCATGTTTGCAAACTGCTGACAGGTTTTTCAAAGCAGAGCAAGTGTGGCTTGTGCAACACCCACACTTCCTGCCCTCTAAGGTGCTCTTCTAAAACCCTAGTCAGAAACTTGTTGCTAATTGAAGCTACACAAATTTGCATCTGAAAAAGACACGGAGCAATCTAGAAGCAACAACAGTTTTTGTACTTGTTCTATGGAAGAGCCATTGAATTTTCTCTATACCATCTCATCCACCATCTATTATAGGTGGATTGTTTTTCCCCCACTAGCTATATCCTTTTATTTTAATACTGTGTATAGCTTCAAAATGCTTTGATTAAATAATAATGAACCACAAAACTAAATAGTGGATATCACCCAGATTATAAAGGGATATGAGGGAGCATTAGACTGCCTGTGATCATGGAACTTAGAAACTCCATATAAAGGCAGCAGGGAATGAAGCTTCCTGGACGTTACAGAAAGAATGACTTATCTTTGCAGCAAAGAAAAAGATCTGGTACCACAGCTGATACAATATTGTAATGAGAGATTTTAGAAACACAGAATGTGGATGTCTGCTTATAACCATACCTATCTGTTCCTATACAAAAATTTTGTCCATTTATAATAAACAGTGGAAAGATATACTTCGATCTATTTCAAACTTTTAAAGGAAATGGTATCATTTTCTCTTTCTCCATCACTTCAATAAGAACTGCTTAAGGCTCAATACTTCAACAAACCCAGTGATAACACAGCGTTGCACTCAAAGACTATAATGCTCTAATCTAGCCTTTCCTTTATACCTTTTTTCTACCCCATGAGAATACATCTTATTTTGACTAAAAGATTGATCTTGGGCTAAATATAAAGCATCCTCTGGATGAGCCATTTCTTTGCTTTTTGCTCCCTAGCCCAAATCGTGGATGTATTTCCCAGTTACATTTTTTATTTTGAGACAAAATACAGAGGAATGATGAGGAACTTCAGCCAGGTTTCTGAAGTAAATAAAAACTTATTTTTGTAACTGAACTTTTGTAATGCTTATAATTCATGGGAACTGAAAAATAAGATCTGGTCTTTGTGAAACTGCAGTAGATATGGATCTAGAATGAAAGGCTGTCCTATAAAATTAGACAGACTTTGGAGATATGGATTTATTCTTAAGGATATATTCCTTCCTGGATGTCAGGTGCCATTTGTCACACCCTGGATTTTGCTGTCCATCAGGATATAGGTGAAAAAAATTTAAACTGCTTCATAGCTCAAGGAATTTAGTCAAGAGACATTTTTATACAATAGAGAAAGAAGTCACTATCCATTAACAAAGAATGAAAGAGCCAAGCAAATCTGTATTAGTGTGCATATGTACAGTGGCAGGATGCACAACACCATGTTTCTTGAAGTAGCACTGTTGCAGGGTATGCTGCATCACAGATGAAAAAAAAAAGATACAGACTTTTGGCCTGCCTAGTTGATGCAAGGATGCAGAAACACTTTTTGATTGCAACAAGGATATGGAAAGTCATAACAGCAACTTCTGAATTTTCATGTGCGGTTTTAGTTCATTAATTAATTTACTTCACTTTACTTTCAAGTTTGAAATTGCATCAAAGATATAAAAACGTGTCAGAACCAGGCTCTGGTTCTGACATTGATACTACATAGCCAGACTGCTGAGTCCACAATGAGCCTTGTAACTTCACCACAGTTCGTCAGAGCATCGTCAGTTTTCTCATACTGCTGACCTCAAGATTATAGCTCAAGTTCACTGACATTATGAAGAGGTACCATTAAATATAATCCACAATATTTTTCTTCCCCCCTCTTCTCCTAGAACAGCTTAGAAAGAGGAAGAACAACCACACAGCAAGACTGTCATAACGTCCTCTGACCTGTTACTGAGGATCACACCTGACCTCACACCACTGCTGCTAGTCCCAGTCAGACACTTCTCGTTCCACCTGATGGGCTTCTCACAGCTAAAAGTGAGAAATTGGTGCCAGTGAGCTGTAGTTTTATTGCACATGTTCTTGTGCATTGGAGGACAAGGATCCTCTGAACTCATTTCATTTGCCAACCTTCATATACATTGGGTTAGGCTAGTTTGTATTCCCCTAAATTCAGAGATGCAAGTACTTGTGCAACCAGGAACACCAACTCATGAAGTACAATGGCCATTAGCTTAGCAAGAAAAATAAGCTTGGCATTTATCTATTTTAAGGATACTTTGGAGCTCTGCACTGCTTGATTAGTACAACCTTCCTGAAATATTGATGCTGAGCTATTAAAAAAAAAAGCATACGGCTGTAATGACATACCTGCAGCAACTGTTGGCTCAACAGTAGCACCCCTGAATTCTCTGGGGTGATGATTACTACCACACAGTACCTCCTCAAAACATACAGGGAAAGCAGAGACAGACCTGAGGTTGGCTAGTGCTGTTTGATCTAATGGATGGTCTCTTACCAATATGCGCGTATTGTTTCTCTGACACAGAATTATATTTTTCTAACTCATTTCTTAAGAGTCATGAGCTACAGGCAGTAAATTACTGATGCTCAAAAGATCACAAAATAATAATTTTCTTCATACACAGACTTCTTTTTTAATTATACACATACCCACACATGCATATATATATTATATTATAAGACAGACTTTTTTTTTCAGGAGAGACACCACATTCTAAATGATTAATCACAAGAAAGTAGAAGCCAACTGAGAAGAGACATAGAACATACCTTTTTCCTATTCTCCCTTCCCATCCCGTCTGGTGCTCTTAATTTAACTTTCTTAATTTAGTGGTAATTACAGATGCAAATATGCCTATAAAAATCAAAATTAGGAAGCAAACAGTAATAGTTGGGTAGTTACCAACATCAAATGGTACCTTTAGCATCACATCTGATTTGTGATCTGAGAGGCATTCATGGTCTTTGAAACTAGGATAAAGATTCTCACTATCAAGGAACGTATCTGCTAGAAGTAAATTAAGACCTGAAGTAATTCCTTCCTCAGTATTACAGGAGCCAGAAATTAACACAATGTGATGATGGTAGGCCAGATGTGGTGTGACTCCACAAACCTTTTATGCAGTTTTATGCAGCAGGCACTCACTTTATGGTAATGGAAGGTTTTGGTATGTCTGGTAGAAAGAGAATGAGGGTGTAAATGGCTGATGTTTCCTAACACATCATTGTTAGTAGACACCAGGAAGACAAAAGCATTACTTAAGCTGGAGGACAATGCTGATATATTAAGAAAAGGCTGTTGAGGCCAAAACCAAGTTTCTCCTGGAAGCTGAAGGAGAACTTGGAGAAACCAAGTTTCTCCTGGAAGCCAAGTTTCTCCTGGAAGCTCTAGGTTTCTGAGATCTGGACATCTAAGAGTCCTGGGCTGTCTTCTACTAACAGGGCAAGTGACCCAATTTTCTTTCCACCTCAGACTGGGGGTTTATTGTATTTTTTAACAGAACAAAATGAAGTAAGAGTCTGTAATAGCACAAGCATTGCTTCAAAAGCCAAGAGATTTCTTCCAGGCCTACATCCCCATAAAGGGAGAAGAAGAAAGAGTGTAAAATAGTGCATGGGTATGACTTACCACAAGGAAACATGATTCTTGTTAAATGTCTTGACAAGAATAGTCGTTTGGGAGACAGAAGGGCATTAAGGGGAAGGGTTGTTGAGGGTCACATTGCTTTGCAGTCCAGGGCATGCGATGGCCTCAAGCTTTATGAACACTACTATCACAGGGTCTATTATCTGCCAGGCACCACTGAAGCCTGAATTATTGCATTTCAATAAAAGTTGCAGCTTTGGTACTTAACCCAATAGCTGGATTGTTGCATTCTCTTCCAACACCGGACTGGCGTCAGCAAAGAAATGGAAACCAAGATAGCTACCCCCATCTTGCCCTGTTTCCCCCTCACCCACAGACAGAGTGACATACATGGCAACTCTGGGCTCAGACAGGCCAGGGACAGACTAATTTTGGTTGGTAATGAATGCTGCCTCACAATGCACTATCACAAACCATGAAAACTTCTGTGCTAAAAGCAAAGTATAAAATAAAGCCTCAACCTTGTTTAGGTGAAGGTTTAAGTGGTGACAGTATCAGGAGGTTGGGCAGTGAGGCAGGAGTTAACCAACCCCTCAGAGATTTTGGAAAACCAAAAAATAAAATAAAATTTCTCTAGAAGCTAACAATGTGCTATAAGAAACTAGAGAAAACAAAACAAAAACAACAACAACAAACTAACCACACTGCTTAGAAATGCCTCTATGAATGTAAACTCATTACTCATTTATATGTGAAGTGAAAAATATTAAGATAAATGATGCTATTTACTGGCATGATGCACCTAACATCAAAACAGATGTGTATTTTTAATGTTGGGTGCATTAAACACATTATCCGACTTTCAAAGTACAATAAGTGATTTATGTTAGAGGTTGAACATGCCAAAGCAGCAACTAAAACATAATAGAAAACTCAGAGTAGAACAGTGCAACCAACAGACAAAGTCAGTAAGAAAACTCAGAATTAACCAGAAAGCTGGAAGCTAAAGCTTAAATAAATCCTTGCTTTTGATTATCTTACACAAAATCAATTTGTTTGTAACTTTTAGCAATATCTTCCAGGATTTCATCTATAGTCCTGCTACTCAGAGATACAAGCATCTTTACCAACCAAGAAAAAAACATTTACAGCATTTGTACCTTGTCAGAAGGTTCAGCACAACATTGCATTTTCCGAATGATGTACCAGACAAGATTTCTAGACTGAGTACAGGGTTTTCTAGCCTTAGCTTTTCATATTAAAACAAAGCAAAACAACCATCACCTCACAACATGTCCCAAAGGAGGCTAATGTTTCACCCACAACTACGGGAGAAAAGAAGAGCAGACATTTTTAGAAAGCTTCTTCACATTTGACTGCAAGATAAATAGGAAAAAAAAATCTCCAGCCATTCTGCTTACCTTCATAACCTTGTCAAAATAAAGACTTATCACAACTCTATTCAGAGGGCCTACACATAAGAGGCTACCTTCGGTACGATGGCTCACTCTGAAGAGGTTAGAGGAATGCTTTGATTAGAAACTTGCCTTCCTGCAGTGGGGTAGCTAAACATTGGATGTCTCTACTTGTTCAGAAAGGCACATTCAATAGACATCACCTGATCAGGATATAGAAAATCACATTTTGCTATACGTGAATGAAAATTTCAGTTAGTGTTGAAGAATCTCAAGTGATTTCACTAGCATAACACTAATTTGAAGCAACCTGAAGCCAGACCAGTCAGCTAGCACACACACTAAACCCCTAAACACCGTATGCTAAAAATACAGATGGCTGGAGCTTATGTATGAGCAGAGAGTAACGTAACACGGGGCCCAGGCTCCAGACAGAGCATGGCGCCCGCTGAGGCCTGCCGCAGAATTGCGCTGGTTGTTACGGGGATAATGGCTGCCGGGTGGGAGGTCTCTGCGCCTGTTTGCTGAGAATTAGGTAGGGAAGGAATTAGCTTGGAAAGGGCTTAAGCACTGCTTGAGTGCTCTGTTAAGGGCACTGAGATAAAAGAAGGGATTTTAAAATAAACTAGGGGACTCCAGGGTACTGTGGGGATTTAGGAAAAGCTCACAGCGACATACAGTAATAGTGCCGTGATCTTTGACATGCAAGAGTTGTCCTTACTTCACAAACTCCGTGCTCGGCAAAGTTAAAAAACAGGGTTTGTTTTAAAGATAAGAAGCAATAAGACTGCCAATATTCAGGCAACTGTTCCAAGAGCAATTTACCTTGTTAGCCATGGATCTTAGGCCCCCTGTGAGAACATATCATCACCTCAGCGATGAGGAGAGGAGAACTAGGTGAAAGCAGGCAAACACTCACCAGCGGGACCACCAGAAAATCCAACAGGTGGTTAGGAAGCAGGGTGCTGAAGGTTCCGCTGACTGGCTCTGCCAAATGTGAAGAGCTAGTCTCAAAAAGGCAGGCTGGAAAAACCTCCCTTCAAGGGGGCAGCACAGTGTGAGGAAGAGCTTTTAAATGTTGATTGGTCACATATGTGGGTTTGGTAAGTCAGTACGTTCCTCCTAGAGCAGCTGAGAGGCTGTATTGTAACTCAGAAGGGGGCAGCCTACGAGACAGTTATCCTCTGAGAAATGCCTCCTCTTCTTGCTTCAGGTCAGGGTTAAATAAATTACTTCAGTCCTATGCGGTGCACTATACCTGCTATTAAGTATTTAATCATTTGCATCTGGTAGGAGGCAAGGTGTGAGCTGGCTCCACTCATGCCTTTTTTTGGCCTTGTTTGCAGAGGCAAATAGAGCTGTGGCTTGATCAGCATGACTGATGGAGGCCTGGGAGCCACTTACAGAAAATTGCAGTCCCTATGTGGGCGCATCTCATTGCTTTGCTCATTGGCTTCAGAGACTGAAGGATGTGTGAGAACTGGGATAGCCTCCAAATTCTAGCAGCCTCTCCCTCAGGCCTGCTTCAGCCACTAGCACTCATGGGTATTTGTTTCCTGCTGCTCCTTCGAGCAGAAATTCCTCTTCTCATGCTAAATCCAATGATGAAGTAATGACAGGGGCAACAAGCGAGCAATGCAAGTCTTCCCTGTCCCTCAGAATAAGAATCACATTCAGCTTTGGTTGTTCTTCTGGGAGTTAGGAAAATGGATGTGGAGCATGAGGGTTTGCTGCTCCTGAGGCTGCTGCTCGTTGAAAGTAGGCATAAAGTTGTTATAAATCCTCTGACCAGTGCTGGAGCTGGCATCAGAGCTGGACTGGTGAAGCACTGGTCACTAAGGTCAAGCACTGCTTTGGCACAATTCAGAAATATAGGTCTGGTCTCTTCCTTGTATATTCATGCATACTCCCAATTGTCCCTTTCAGCACAATTCTGACACAAAAAATATGGGGGTGGAATGCAGGGTGGGGGAAGGGGTAAACAAAACAAAATGAAATTCTGCTACCTATTGTCCCTTCAGATTTTGAAAGGCAATTTTATGAGTGTCCTTTTGAATTGCAAACACCTGGAGTGCAGTCAGCTGTGGGAGTAGTGGAGACCACATAAAAACTGTGGTAATTACAAAGGTTCAGGGAAGTCTGAAGTAAAACTTTCAGGAGGCAAGACCAGCTGGAAACACCAAAGTATTATTCATGGTGTAGCTACTCAAGTTTGGTTAAATAGATGCAGTAGAACATATCCCATCTACGCGACTAACTTTTAATAGCTGCTATTCAGTTTGCACTTTCTCTGTAGGGAAGATATGTTTTTGAAATACTTTAACATCCAGTTTAACCACTCTTATCCAAATATGCATAAAACCATTTTTCTTTTATCATTTTAATTTCTTTTTCTCTTAAAGATTAGGCTGGGGGTGATATAGTGCCAGAGGGAGGTGGTGTGGTAAGCTGAGGTATTCTTATCAGGGTACTCTGAAATTCAACAAGAAAATATACTGAAAATTAGTTGACTGTGTTCAGAAATAAGTGTAAGATGCATTTGTTTGGCTAGGACTTTGAAAACCTGTCTATTATTCCCGAGTATTTGGGACAGGCTCGGTAGCACATTTGATCCCTGAAGAATTCACTTTCTATGCAGGAAGATTTGACTTTTAAGTCAAATTCTTTACACTGCCAAGCATTGTGAACCAGGTCATATAGAAACCTGTAATGGATGCACTAGATGTAACATATGTTTTACAGAATTCTGTGTACAACTGGAAGTTTCATTCTTCTGCAATTTTACAACTGACATTAAAAAAAATAATCTAATTCAGTCTACCTTCCCCACTATGTTCATGACCAAGTTTTTCTAGTTTCAGATTTAACTTCCGATCTCAACCTCAGTCCTACAAACCAATGCTAACCTTGAAATCTTGATTATTTGAATTTCTTACTGCATTTGAAATGTTGAATGTTCTAAACTTTGTTACGCTTGTTCAGAATATTTATTTCTATTAAGGTCTTTGTGGTACAGAAAAAAAAAAAAAAAGAAAAAAAAAGAAAAAAGAAACCAATCCTACAACACCAAACAATGCTTATCCTTGGTGATATTTTAGTATCTGTATAGCTGTGTGTGCAAGTTCACACTTCAGTGAGGAATAGGGTGAAACATGGAAAGTTTCCATCATTGCAGCTGCTGCCAGTTGACATGGTAGTAAGGCAGATTGCTGTAAGGACAGTGGTACATCTGCTTCCCTTTTTATGGCAAGGAGTCAGGCATTCTCCATAGTTCCAGCTTCGTTGTGCTGCTTGCATAGTGCAAATAGATTCTAATATGCCCACAAGTACCTCAAAAAGAATTAATGCTATGAAGGGGAAAAAAAAATCAACACTCACCTAAGCATAATACCAGACTTGACCACCCTTCATGGGGCACCTTCTTTTATTCATATTATAAGTGATGAAGAAAAAAAAATCAGGAATAGTGGTGCACTGCTACAAACATCCAATAAAGGCCTATTCGAAAATTACGGTTTAGCACAGCTCACTAATTACTGTCATGCAGAGAAGTGAGTAAAATACCCTTAAAATGGCTCCTAGAATTATATTGAAGGGAACCCTGGCACAGGAGAGAATCTAACCCCAAAGCTTGGAAAAGGAAAAAGACAAAACCTTTGATCTTGATCATTTGCTATGGCCTGAGCTCACAGCTCAGGGCAGAAATATTGGCCTCTTCATAGCCTGTGATGGCTACATGCCAACCAAGACCTTTGCAGTCCAAGCATAAGGAAAGCTCTAAATAACACTGGCTACCAGCAGCTCAGAGGGCAGGAGTGCAAGAGCTAGGAGGGAAGTGGGACAAGTGGTACCATAGCCATGCATCCTATTTTGGCAGCAACAAGAGGTGATGATTTTGAGAATGCCATCTCTAAGTTGTCTTTCAAACTAATATAATCCTCTTGTTTCCTGCTGCACCAGTTTTAAGGCCACTTTGGTCTTCTGGGGCTGTATAAAGCTGCTGTAGCTCCATAGGGAAAAATGCTGGCTATTCTTCTTATAGCAAAGCTTGACTGTCTGAGATGATGTAGAAAGGAACATGAATCTCAGTAACCCTCTGAAAGTGCAGTGTACACAAATAATCTCTGTGCCTGCAATTCTCTCCTGGCCTGGACTCTAAGGCAATTTTTAATGAGGATTTGGCTCTTAGTGTGTTTCCATGAAACCCTTGCAATCTTCTTTTCCAGCCCCCACAATAATACCTATGTGCACACAAATAATGAAGTCCAGTGTACAAATATGCTATTCCACATGTCAGTTCTTCAGCTTTCCAACGCTTCAAAAGGCTCCAGCAGAGCAGCATGAAAGGAGGCAGCAGTGCTGCTAAGACACTGACACCCAGAGCAAGGAGCACAGAAGAGCATATTGCACTGTTCTGTCTGATCAGATTGTTACTCTGACATGGAAGAGAGAGCTGTAGGCTGACAGAAAATGTTTATCACCTGGACAGCAAGAAGACAACAGTGAAGGGATCAAGGCCTGTTAAAGCAGTATACAGTTGTCCCGAGAGCACTTGGTCCTAGCCAATGGGCTCTGCAAGGAGCAGCTTACATAGAATAACCATGTTTCAGTGGGGACAGTTGCCTAAACCACAATTTAAAATAGTTACGTGCTCCACTCTCAGTCACATGATTCCTCAGTCTAATAAGTCTAGGAGAGAGGGATGCAAAAATAATAACTTTTTTTTTTTTTTTAAAAAAAAAATATTCATTTACTTATTTATTAAAACAACAGCAAAACCCAACAACAACAAAACCACCTTTTCCTTGTGAACCGAAATATGAGGGGGAATGGATGAATATCATGTCTTTGTTTTCTTAAGGTTTGAACAAGACACTGACAGATGATGGGAGGAATGCAGAAATGAGGAATAAAAGAAAACTGCAAAACATAGTTTTTTCATCTAATGATAAGAGGAATACCAAGAGATCATGTACCATTTCAGTAAATACATGTCATTCACTGACTTCTCAAAAATTGTCATTATCCTTAACAATAAATGAGTAATAACAGATGCTTAAGGTAATGCTACAAGGGTTTTCTCTACTTATGAGTAAAATAGAATGTTAGAATGTTTCTATGCAGGAAAACACAGCCTTGAAAGATGACTTCCCCTTGGGAAGATGCAAAACAAAAATAAAGAGCATCATGAAGCAGAAGTGTCCACATCAACAAAATGGACTATCACAGGGATAAAGCTACCTTGAAGGGTCCAAAGGACAACCGGCTGTGCTGCTCAATCACTTATTCATCCTAAGTCTTTATGACCAGAAAGCCCTTTGACATTTACATTTCTACTGGGCAGTGACAGTGACATCAAGTGGATACATTAGTGAATTAAACAACTGAGTTACTCTGACAGAAGAGATACTGTATTTTAATAATGATTCATTTGAAAAGTTCTTATGGCATAAGACAGAATGAAAAGTGACCTGCCCTTTGAGATACTTTTTGTATTCATGTATACAGAATCCCCTCTCTGCCTCCGCATATAGAGCAACTCCCATTTTATTTATTTGAACAGAGAAATGGGAAAATTTCCCAAAGAAGAAAAGAGTAAAAATTTGGAAGCTTCATCTTCCAGATACAAATAGCAACAGTTCATGAATGCAGAATTAGTTTGGGATAACTCAGATGCATAAAATAAGACCGCCCCAGGCTGTTTTAACTTCTTCACAACAGTTCTGTAGTAGCTATTTAGTTATCCAGTAATGCCAAGCAACTGCTGACGACTTAATTATCCACAAAATATGCATGCATACACCCCAAATGAGTCCACTGCAAATGTACTCGCATCATTAAATTTAAAGTAAGGCACCAAAGCATTTTGGAAAATACATTGGAACTCTTTAATGAAAAGCCTTTTTAAATTCCTTACGTCAGTAAAAAATATTCAAATGCAAAACCTTTGGATTAGATTTATTCTAAGAAAAAAAAATGCTATTTTCACCATGAAGATGGTGGCAGAGTCTTTTTTAACCTCATCTGTCAACACCCCTCTTTCAACAATATACTCCTATGTGACCAATACTGCCATTTCAACGTAAGTGCCAGCCACTCACTGGGACTTTTCTTTACTAGAACATTTTATTAGAGGGAGATTTAGTTTTAATTTATTTTTTTTAGTTTTAATTTAATTTTAGATAAATTAAAATATTTATAATTATTTTATTGGTTAGCCAGCATTGCAGGAATAGTACCTTGCAAGTGAAATTAACATCAGTTATTGTGTATGTAGTGGACTTGGTGGAACGCTCACACTCTGTTCTGGAAATTAAAAGCAGGGCTGCATTTTGGCTTGATTTTTCATCAGCATCAGCCCTCTCACTACAAGAGGAAAGTGGGTATTTAAAAGACATTAGCTGACAACACAAATTTTGATGACACGGCCCAGTAGTCCAGATGCTAACAAAACTTCTTTTGGACCATCACCATCACCTACAGCTTACCGGGATGTAGACCATGTGTGAGAATCACTTTGTGTAGCTAGGGTGGTTCCTGACTTCGCTCCCTTTTTGGATGAGAGAACACAAGGAAGGGGACGAGAATTGAAGAAGGCAGGCTCTTATCTCTTGTTCAGGGCCATGAAGGCTCACTCTCTTCAGCTTTCATTCTTAGAAACAGCATTCCCTCAGACTGCATGTTTGCCATAAAAGAACAAATGTCTTTCTGTGCCCATCTCTGTGACTACCTCAGTGTACATCCTTCCTCTCCTCAGAGGCCTGGGTTGCTCAATCAATTACAGAGGTGCCCAGCCTTTGCTGAAGCAAAGTGACTGTACTGAAAATCAATAGTAGAGATAAACATTGCAAAACCATGACTCGTCTGTGCTTTGTTTTCCAAGACTAACCAACTTCTGCTCTCCAATAAAAGCTGAGTGGAAATTAGAAACATATTTGTTAAAAAAGTACCATGTAAGTTATTGCCAATGGAACTTTGCTATAGATGCAAAAATGAAAGTGGAAGCTTATTTCCTTCATCACTTCAGAATAAACTTTAGAGAATCTTTTGGTAACTCTTATCATAATGTTGTAAAGGAAATATTTTTGAAAGGGTATCAAGTAAAATAGAATGCAAATACTTCTGTATGTAAATCTGAGATTACTTACTTTCTGAGCACCTCAGGTTTCTGGGAAAAAACAAAAAAAAAGGAAAACAGAAAAACAAACAAACAAACAAACAAAAAACTATTTTCTCTTGTAGAACCTATTTGCTTGCATGTTTAAAGACTTCCTAATTTTCACCCATTCAAATCTGGATAAAGAAGCGCTTTCTTCCCTAGAAAACCATTGCAATGTACTTGGGCAAAGAAAATACTGAAAAGCTAAGACATTTGTACAGCTCCAGTGTAACTGAAAAATTATTAGTATGTGGGTAAATACTAATTCTAAAGAGTGTGCTAGTGTGATGTAAACTTGCATGAAATGTGCATTTTGTAGTACAGATTTCATGTCAATGTCAAAGCAAGAAGAATGCCTAACAATTAGAGTTTGTGATGCTGTCACTAGGAGGAAAGGATTTCATTGCACGTCTACAGGGATTGTCTTATGAGGCCATTTGGATGCAAGATTGTGATGACAAAACTATTCCACTGTATGTCTAGACCCTATGACTATTGCATTACAATGCTGTTAGGATGTTGGCGACATAAAGATTTTACTATAATCATTCTGAAGCTAATATGTCCAGATAGGATGATGTCAGTGTAGCTTGTTTTCCCAATAAATTAAAAAAAAAAAATAGAATAATATTGAGAATCCAAAACCAAGATTGAAAGTTGTAAAAGTTTGAGAAGAGAACTAAAATGGAGTAAGGTAAATAGCTCTGTCTTCCATATTATTATAGCACCAAATGGCTCCTGAGACTATGGGATGTGATACATATGGTTGGAGTGAAGAATCCTAATTTGTGAGATATTCTAAATCTTCCATTTTTAAGATATTTTGGCATTTTAATTTACATAGCACTACTTTTTCTAGAGACCCTGGAGGAAATACCTTACATATTCTCCATCATTTTAATCATTTCTATTTGCTGCTTTGCTGCTATATTCATATAGAGTTAAAATTGACTGATGGGCTTGCATATGCTTTTAGAATATCCAATACATCCGTATTCACACCTTTAAAACAAAACATGTAAAGTTAAGGTATGTATCATCCCTGCCTTAGAGTCTTAACTCTGCCCCCAGACTTAAGAGCAGTACAGTTAATGGGAATACATATGTATGCTTCAGCCACTGCACATCTGACGTACCATCATCCCCCTGGCAACCCCTTGCCTCATTCATCTTCTTGAATGCTCATTCTTTATGTTATAGGCGGCTGCTCTGATTGGCACAGATGTTAATTACACGAGGTAGTAACAGTACACACTGTGAAAAGAAGGGCCTCGGAGCTAAAAGAGACCTTACTCTCCCACAACCACCCACTGCTGCGCTTGGTTATGTGCATTGTGCAAGGAGAAGCAAAATCATCCCGTCCATGTTCTTGAGGCTTGTAGCAGTCTCTAAAATAACCGGTGATGGCAGAATAAATGGAAGGTACTGGAGACTGGGTGATGTGGATGAAACATTGTTAATCTGGTGGGCACCAACCCTCACATAAGTTTATTTCTTGTTTTATCTGCCCTTGGTTAGCAGTGTTCTTTTCATCATGGAATCACAGAATGGCTCAGGTTGGAAGGGACCTTAAAGACCATCTAGTTCCAAGCCCCCTGCTGTGGGCAGGGATACCACCCACTAGATCAGGTCACTCAGGGCTTCCTCCAGCTTGGCCTTGAACACCTCCAGGGACGGGGCATCCACAGCTCCTCTGGGCAATCTGTGCCAGTGCCTCTCCACCCTCTCAGTGAAGGATTTCCTCCTAACAACTCATCTAAATCTCCCCTCTTTTAGTTTGAAACTCTTCCCCCTTCTTCTGTCGTTATCTGACTGAGCAAAAAGTTGTTCTTCATCTTTTTAATAAGCCCTCTTTAAGTACTGAAAAGCTGCAATAATGTCACCCCAGAGCCTTCTCTTCTGTAGGCTGAACATCCCCAGCTCCCTCAGCCTCTCATTCACAGGAGAGGTGCTCCAGCCTCTGATCCTCTTCGTGGCTCTCCTCTGGACCTGCTCTAACAACCCCACATTGTTATCAAGCTTTTCAGTATTTTCAGGGTGAAATACAACACGAGGATAAAGACAGAATTAAAACTGCAAAGAAATGGGTCATTGCATACTTCAGCTCTATTCGCAGTACTTATTTCCTAGAACTTTTGACAGAGAATTTCCTTGTTATTCAAAAAATCGCAGCTGTGTGGTGGTCATGGCTGTGAGAAGGAGACATCAGGAAGTTTCCCCTGAAAATACCCTCTTCATTCTACTACAACACCAACTGTGTTCAAACAGTAAAATCAGAAATCAGCCTATTGTTGATGTTTAAACACATACTCCAAGTTGAGAGTGTCTGGACCAGGAAGCTGGTTCAGGCCCACCTGCAAGCGGCAGAGCTGCACACTGCTTTGGGAGCAATGAACAAAGCTTCTCGGTACTCACAGGTCAGAGATTAGCTGGTGGCAACCCTGCAGCAGCCATTCAGCCTTTCTCTCCCACAGTTCTGTGGGGTACTCGCGCACCAAAGGTACTTTCCACAGTGTAAAAACTGAATACTGAAGGCTGTTAAAGGTCTCAGAGGATTTGTTACCAGACTCAAATAATTACTTCTCTCCCCAGCTGGCATGCTGCTTGAGAACTTTATGCTCTGTTTGTCCAGATCCTCTTTTTTTATTATTATTTTTTTTCTTCTTTCTTTTTTCTTCTCCTACCAGTAGTAATTTCAAACACATCGGAATATGATCCAGAGTTATTGTCATGGTGTACCATTTGACAGAATACTCCTCAAAGCTTCCTATCTTTCTGCATGATAGGAATCACATAAGTAGTCTTACACATTCTGTGCCAATCTTGCACTTTTGTCAAAGTAGAAAAACAGTACTTTTATTACAGTTTTTAAAGTATAATCATCGTGTTTGTCTACTGTTGGAGATCCTGCTCTCGGAGAGCAAGCATTATATAGATAAAACTGGATATAGGATTCTTCTATATCCAAAAATTAATTAGCAAAAATCTTTCTGTCCACCTGAAACACTGCTTTGCCAAGACATTTCTGATCAATAACCATGCTTCTGTAGTCATAGGATCACAGAATGGTTTGGGTTGGAAGGGACATCTAGTTTTAATCGCCTGCCATGGGCCCCGTCCAACCTGGCCTTAAACACTTCCAGGGATGGGGCATCCACAGCTTCTCTGGGCAATCTGTGCCAGTGCCTCACAGCCCTCTGACTCAAGATTTTTTTTTTTTTTTTTTTTTTTTTTTTGTAATACCAAAAATATATTTACCTTCTTTGGCTTACAGCTTGTCCTATTACTACACTCCCTGACAGAGTCCCTCCCCAGCTTTCCCTTCAGCCCCCTTTAGGCACTGGAAGGCCACAATAAGGTCTCCCCAGAGCCTTCTCTTCTTGAGGCTGAACAACCCCAACTCCCTCAGCCTGTGAAGATAAGACAGGTGCTCCAGCCCTCTGATAGTTCATGTGGCCCTCCACTGGACTAGCTCCAACAGGTCCATGTCATTATGCTGGGACCCAAAACTGAACTCAGTACTCCAGGTGGGGTCTCACAAAAGCAGAGTAGAGGGGGACAATCACCTCCTTCAACCTGTTGGTCACACTTCTTTTGATGAAGCCCAGGATGCGGTTGGTTTTCTGGGCTGCAAGCACACATTGCTGTATGCTGTGGATGAGCTTTTCATCCACCAGTAAACCCAAATGCTTCTCCACAGGGTTGCTTTTGATCCACTCATCTCCCAGCCTGTATTCATGTTTGGGATTTCCCCAACCCAGATGCAGGATCTTGTACTTGGCCTTGTTGAATTTCACACAGGCCCACCTCTCAAGTTCCCTCTGGATGGCAACCCTTCCCTCCAGTGTTTTGTCTGCAGACTTGGTCAGGGTGCACTCAATTCCACTGTCCATATCACTGACAAAGATGTTAAGCAGGGCTGGTCCCTATTGCCCTGTTTAGAGCTATCACCATCTAACAGAATGCAGAAGAAAGGAAAGGGCTATCTAGGAGGTGAGGAAAACACCAAAACCTGTCAGCACTTTATAGCTAATAAGGTTTCAGCTCTACATGTAAAGAGTTTAAATCACTTATCTCCAGCTGATCTCCAGAAAATCTCAATGCTTCTGTATTAAATATAGTATACATATATATATAACATTACTTTCTTGAGTGGGTTCCAAAACCAGATCATCAGCTTTGAATAAGAAGTGCTTGTTAACACCCCCATCATATGACAACATTTGTTTGAAATATTTTTATGCCATATAGTTGAGAATACCCTCTTTTTTCTAGGCTAAAGCTAAAATTTTAGTACAGTATTAGGAAATTTTAATCATTGTTAAAAGGTTCCCTAATGAGTATAATAAAAGACAATATTTTATTGATGTCAGCAACCAGCAGTTGACTTATACAGTACAACTTTTTAATCTTCTGGTTTGCTGTGTTCTTATACAGTTTTGCTTCTTTCTTTCCCTTTTTTTTAAAGAGCAAAATCTTCTGATGCATCTCAGCTGTGACATAATAGGTTTACTAACAGTGTTTAAGAAGTTCATGTTGAAGATAGTTAATGAAGTAAGTGTTGCCTCTAATGCATGATCATTTTTTCATGCACTGCCTCATCTTCATTTACATTGGGAATCCTGTCTATGAAGCTGCCCAGTAGCTCCCTTAGTCTGGCGCCCAAAAGCCTCATTGTTCATGTCACAGTTACTCTTCCAAGTCAGCAGCATCTGATTCACAGATAAAGATGACGTTCCAGGCTTTGATGCCCTGTATGTTTGATTGTCATCTACTTTGGTAACAGAAATTCAAGCAGCACTTTGTTACCATCTGATGTTCTCTCTTTAATATCTGTAGAGGTACTTATGATGATATATCAGGATAGACTGGAAGACTACAAGGAGAAAGATAGAAAGTCTTTGAAAAATTGCAAAAAGATAGAATCAAGGAAGCTATTTTTTCCTGAATACACCCACACCATACAGAAAAGAGATATGGCTGAGGTTCTGATATATTTACATTTCTGATTTACTGTATGACCTTGGGCAAGTCACTCATCCTTTTTGTGCCTGTTTCTGTATCTGCATTACAGATATAATAACTACATTTTCTACTTCACGTGGTTCTTCTGAGGCTTTTTTAGTGTTGTCAATACTATGCTGCACAAAACAGTGGAATTACTATAACAAATATGGCAATCTAGAATGAGCATTAAGAGTAACAAATTCGGAAGCAGTTCTTATTTCTGCCCCCATGATCCCAGCCATCTATCTGATTGAAAAAAACTCTTTAAGACTTATATTATCAGTGCAAGACAGCACTATCAAAGCCCCATAGCTGCTCTGGCCTCTAAATGCTATTGCAAGAACATAAAGGTGAAACAGATGTAAGACGAGCTACCCTCATTAACTGTGCAGGAGGGAATTAACAGTTCTGGAGAAAGTCAAATGCATTCACTGGCACCTGTGGCTGGACTGGCTGTTGCACAGCAGAACATAGTTCACTTGAAATTGCACTGCCCTCTCACTCCTTGCAGAATGCTGACATCCGGTTAGTTTTGATTTCTTTGTTTGAAACCACGTTTGGGGCCATGTCATGCACAGGGAAGGTGGAAGACGGAAAGCATGGAGGCATGAAGGTTTCCTGCACAGCAATCCAGCAGTTTCTTAGTGGACCTCCCAGGTCCTTGCAGAGTCTAGGAGACAACAAATTAACAGAAGCAATTAATTAAACACACACAAGATTCTGGACTCAGCCTGATGAAAAGGAGAGGATGACAATCCATGAGGTCAGAATCGAGGCTCTAATGAGCCTTTCTGACCTTAAACCCTGGGACTATTCAATTAGGCATGAGATCTTTTGTGCCAAGAGGCCATTCGCTGCAACCTCCGGTGCCGTGGCAGAGAACGGCTCTGTGCAGGACTCGGTGCCAAGCCACAGACCTTGCCTGGGAAGTCTGGGACTTAGTTAAACGCTGGGCAGTAGGGATGCTCTGGAGCTCAGCCCTGAAATGAGGGCAAGCAAGAGACAGCCCGGCATAACAGCAGCCACTCTTCACTTCAGTGTTGCCTTTAAGGGCATTTTGTTTTGTCGTCTTAAATTACAATAAAACTATAGCTACTTGAGTAAATCCAAAGACCTGCGTTGTTCTTCACTGGCTTCTGCCTTTCACAGATTTTTCTTCCTTTGAATGTTATGGACATCTATGCATATTCAAACATACCAAAACTCTACAATGTTCAACTGAAAGGGGGACATTTCTTGTTTTAAAACCAACCAACCAATAAAGCTATGTTTTTACATCTATTTACTCTTGAACCTTCCTCACAAATCTTCTTCAAAATGATCCTTTTTTAAGTGATTCATTTGCTGTGAGAAGATGCTAACAGCAGGGCAGTGCAAAAATAAATATCAAAAAAGAGCAAGCAAAAGGGAATGTGTCACATACTGACTACAGGGAAACAGTGCAAAACATCTAATCACAGCAGTGCCAGGAAACTTGAACCTGTCCAAAAAGATCCAGTGCTCTCAATGTTTAATTGCTGTTGATGGCTGCTGGTCAGTCATGCATGACAATGCGTGTGTCACGCTGCTTCCTGCCTATGTTCATTCCTGTCAGCCTTCACTCCAGGTGATGAGAACTGTTCCTCTGACCATAGCAGAGAGAGAGAAAAAAATAGAGCCCTCACAGACACAAAGCAACATGTACCCAAATAACCCAAGCCACAGGAACAGAGCACCAAAAATGGTCAGGAAAGGCCAGTTTTTATCAACCGTTCTACCCTTCTTCATTTATTAAAAAAAAAAAAAAAATGTAGCATCTGTGACCGAAAGTATTCCAACTGGCAAGATTCAAGTCTCCTGTTTGCTTGATTATATGTTTGAACACATGCTTGGGGCTGCATGGAGCAATTTGAATTACAATTGAGTAGCAATGAACATTATAATTTTTGGTGAACTGGAGCTTTAAAAACCTCCTCCTTGAGCTAATAAGAAAGAGAGATAGTGGGAAATGTAGGAGATATGACTTAAAAGGTCCAGAAATTGTATAACAGCTTTCCACCATTTTCTTAAAGTGACTGTTTAATGGTTTATGTATCTGGGCCCAGATTCAGCAAAGCACTTAAGCATGCATTTAACTTTAAGTATGTGAATGATCTCATCCTTATTCAGCAAAACCCTTAAATAAATGCTTAATTTTAAGCCTGTGCTTAGCTGCTTTGCTATAGCAGGGCTTCATCACACAGTTCTGTATCCTGTTATGTTGGTAATATAATTAGGAGTGCTCCTCCTTTACCTACCCCATCACTGACTTTGCTTCAAAATAAAGATAATTAATCCGTGATTGTTTAACTTCAATCTGCTTTGGGCAAAACCGGTGCCTGAGAGTCAATGTATGTCTTAACCACCCAGAACATATCTGCTCATTCACATTCCATTTCAGATCCATCTGCTGTCAAAGACAATGGGAGTTCTGTCATTGTCTTCACCAGGAGCCAGATCAGACTCTCAGTCGATACCAAGCTCCGAACCCATTGCAGTAATAGGTGAACTGAGTTGTGCAAGAATGGGAGAGCCAATGTAGCAGGGAGTGTTTCTGCAACAAAAACACAGGAAAAAAACTTCAGCTGTTTCAAAACTCATCTGACTTCAGAGGCCGTCAGGATACTTGGAGGAAGGAACTGAACTGTCATTTCTGGATTACCAAATTTTAAGTAATTAGAACACAGAATATGACGTTAGGTTTGATGATCTAATTGTTTTATGATCATTTTGTTATTCTGTCTGTGTACTGCCTTCATTCTTCTTTCCAATAAGGTGGGAATGAAGGTAGAATGCAAAGCAGGGAAAAGAGGAAGTTTCACACAACATTTCAGGCTCATTTGATGATGTTTCTATTGCAATTACCATCCTTTTCCCCCCTCCATATCTGCACACGCCCCAGTGAGAGTCAGAAAAGCAATTCAGTTTCACTGATACTAAGGATGAGAATCATATTTAAGAAATAATACACAGAAACACAAAACCACTGAGAATCGCTGTCTGAGGGCTAAAATACACTTTGTCTTTTCTGAACCAACTTTTGCTAGCTTTAAGATTCAGAACAATTTCACATCCTCTTACATCACTGGGAGAGTCTATCGGGTTTAAAATTATTATTATTACTAGTACTACTACTACTGCTAAGGAGATGATTTGGACTAGGAGAGTAATAGGTGTACCAGAAAGAATAACTCTACTTGATTTATTTTATTTACCATATGTGCTCATTCTTTTTTACAACAGATTGAAAAGTGGTTGCAAAATAACTCTGTAAAGAAGTCCTGAGGCACATTCAAGTGTCACATTATCTATGTTCTGCAGTGCTGCAGGAGGAAAGTAAAAACATAAATAAGTAGTTCTGCAAGAACTGAACTAATGATGCTCCATTTCCTACTGCTTTGTGTCTCATAATTAATCGTGAACTACAGTTGAAGCTTTTCCCATGGGTGGGACACATATGGTCCATTTCTCACACTCTCAGAAATATATAGATATATATACTGTCTGGGTTCCTTATGGTTAATAATGCATGAACTCACTTTGCGTTCTTGTCATTAGGCAGGGTTCCTATCGCGTGTCTCTTCTTTACCATCCTCCTCCATCCATCCATCCATCCATCCATCCATCCATCCATCTATACATCCATCCATTCTTACACAAAAAGTTATTTTCTTTTTTTAAAAAAAATCTTAAATGTTTGTACTGTCAAGTTTGTCTGAAATCATCAAATAGATAAAAACCTGATTAGTTTTTAAATACACACGTGCATATACACAAACTTGCAAACTGTGGGATTGAATAAGCCTATATCTTTATGAAAGGTGACTCCGAACTGTGTAAAATATCTGTAGGCTTTTCTTTTTCTAACTTTTAAAGGCAAAGGGAAAATACTATCACTTAATATCTTGCCCTCTTTAGGCATCTACTGCTATAAAAATGAAGTCTCCAAAACTCTTGAGAACTGCAGTATAGATAAGCCAAATGTGCTCACAAAGGGCTGACAAGCTCACTGCCAGTAAGGGAATATATCATGGAAGCTCAGACTATTAAGTTCAGGTTTTGAATGCATTATAGATTCCGAAGAAAAGCTCAGACCACAGCGGTATACAAGGTGGCACTGAAGAACTTTGTCTTACACGTGTTCTTTCCTTTTTCATCCTCGGGGATATTAATGATTTAAAGTGTTATAAAGCATTGTTCCTAGTTACAGTGATTTTTAAAAAACAGAACTGTGAAAACTGGAATACTGAAGCACAGGAAACTTAGAACCAGTTCTGAGTGTAGTCTGTATAATGACTGTGTTTAAAAAAAGATTCAGCAGATTGCTTGGAACTTGACCTCGAATAAGATAGCCAGAAAAGCTCATGTAAAATTAATAAGCAGCCTTTCTTTTAATTTTAAATGCAACCAAAGTCCAAATGCTGGACTAAATACATTGTGTATACAGACAGAATTTTCATAAATCAGCCGTGATTATCCGTATCCTTTGTACTTTGTAACCGTTAGCCATCCACTCTATTGAACATAATGTTTCCTGAGATCCCCAGTGGCTTCAGTATTAATCTGAATTTTGCGATACTGCTGTCAAGTTTAAATTACAGATCTGGCCACAAACTCATTAGAAAATATCCTGCTCTATTCTGTGCTTTGCCTTTCTTGGTTTTGTGCTTTTGCAAATATTTTGCTGTTTGCACTTTCAAAATTCTGATCTCTCTGATGTGGCAATGTGCTGAATTTATTTTTGGAAGTGCTGAAAGAAAAAAAAAAAAAAAGGAAATAGCTTCATCTAATCCATAAATCTAACATAAATTAGGTGTTTGATGCTATATATTTACAAGAATTACATCCTGCTTGACATTTATTTATTTATTTATGCAAAGGATGAAGGCTTAATACTTTTAAATACCAAGGGGCGAGTATAAGCTATCCAGAGGAAAGCAGAGTATGGCCAAACAAAATGATAGCTCTCTCACACTGCTCTGTCATTGCAACTAAGCCCTGACATGAAAGCCTTAAGGGTGTGGTAAAAAGGACTGCCCTCCAGTGTGCTGAAAGGAAACTTCAGCATCCTTGCTCAGTCGCTTTTGTATAAAAACTGACAGATGTGTCAAAGGTGTGATAGCTTTGTGAGTAAGTAATAAGTCCTGACAAGTTGGACCTTATCATTCTCTTCTGCCTAAGGTGAGGAAGGAGCCTGGGGTAATAGCGGGGGCAACTGAAAAGCCCTGGATCGGACTTGCGGCATGGCTCGCCTCGTTCGTCTGTGCTCCTGCTGGTATGAAATGGATTTGACAACAAATCTGATCAAATTCATCCCTGGTGTAATCTGAGAGAGGTCAGTGGTGTTACACCAGGGGAAGTATTGGGCCCTTCTGTTTATTTAGGGAAAACTACAGCAGCTTTGGAATAAAAGCAGTTCACTGAGCAATAAGCTTCCTTACCCTCAGCAGAGTGGTACGGATACTTTATAAGAAGGACAGAGGACAATGTACAAATACTTTATCAAAACTTGTGTTTCAGCATGGCTCACAGAGGCAGGAAGGTGCAATCAGTGCGCTCAGCCACCAGGACCCTTTGATCTCTTGTCCAACACTGGCATCAACCAAATGAAACAACTGTGTTGAAAAACAAAACAAACCTCTCCAAGCAAAATGCAACCAAGATTCTTCTCTTGGTAAAAGGGATACAAGGGTCATGTTACAAGTGACTGTCATTCAGGTGGAAGAAAAAAAAAGGCTAACATATTTGTGTGTGAATTGAAAGGTTTGCCTTTCTGTGGGGATAGAGAAGCTTAAACTGAAACATATCTACATTTGTAAAGATCACCAGCACATGGAGGAAACCAAAGATCGCCAGTTCAATGAGAAACATGCATGAGGTATTTTGGAAAGCAGGAATTCCACATGGAAGGGAGCAATTTCCGAAGGAGAACACAAATATTTTCATGCTTGTACCAATAAAAGCTGTAACTACACACACACACACAAGCATTTCAAAAAAAGCTTTCATGAGAACAAAATAAAGCAATATGGAAATGACAACAGCTGAGTAACTTAACATGATTAGGTCTCAAACTTGGTTGAAAAAAGAGTTTGGGAAATGATAACATCACTTATTAGAATCACTTAACAATGTGTTTTTCCATTCAGATGGAGAGTAAATCATGGAAATCTAATGTAACATTTCAGATAACAGGGAAAAGAAAAAAGGTCGGGTTAACATATGATAACGTGCAGTCTTTGTAGGCCGTATAGACAAAGAGGAAGGGATACAGCACAAGCCATGTGCTGTGCAGTGGCTGGCAAACAGCACTGACTTTGCAGATGTTGGACAAAAGACACACAACCTCAGGAACAAAGGAAAACTTGGACATGTGGATAGCGAAAACGTAGAAGCATGAGGCAGGAGTGCAGAAATGGCATAGCAGTGAAGGACATCCGCGGAAGAAGTCAGGATAAGGTCAGCAGCAAGAGCCAGGCAACACAGAGCCCGTTTTCCTGAATGTAGGGCAGCTCGAAGTGGGGGCTGTGCAGAAGAAAATACATGTGATGGGGCACAGAGGTATGAAATACCCCCTCAGTGAAACTAGACAAGCACTGGTGTATGCGGTTGGGCTGGGGGTAGCAATCAGGTCTATATTTCACAGACTTGTTCAATCTACTGCCCCCCCTCTTTCTGTATTTTTAAAATTGTTTCAGTGTTGTCTTCCCTCGACTTTTTCTCCCAAGGCCTGAAACGCGATGCCTGCCATGAACAGTGTCTTCTTTTGACATTTTCTCTCCCTGATAATGCTGCAAGCTAGCCTTGAATTTTAAAGAGTGGCATGCATGCACACACTCGAGCACTCCCACTCCGAGGCTGTCATTCTCCTCAAACATCTGGAAGTCTGTTTGCCAGAGTGCTGCTGCCAAATGCTACTGCATCATCCAGGCAGGATTTTGCTTCCCCTACAGGGTAAGAAAGAAGAGCTCAAGAGCAGATTTACAGCTGTTGATGTGGCAGCACAGAAGTCTCATGCTGCAGCTCGGAGCTCCTTATTTATGGGTTTAGCCCTCAGAGGAGTTTGGTTAGAGAACGGATTGGCTGTGGACAACCAAACTCTTCTTGTGGCCAAAGGAATCCTTCCTTTTCCATTTATTTATTTATTTATTTATTATTTATTTATTTATTTATTTATTTATTTATTACTATCCAGCCCTTCATAACTCTGGCCAAACACAGATGGCTGTAATTCCCTCTGACTCTGAAGACAGCACCAGTCTTGGAACGGAGAACTTGCTATGTGAAGTGCCATAAGATTTCATCTTTCTCACCCATGGGGAGAAGAGAGAGAGGATCAGACCTAAAGGCATCAGAGCTCCTAACTCCCATCTCCTCTCCGAAGAACTCCCTGCCCTGCAGGAAATCCCATGTACTTCAGCCAAGCCACATGAAGCACTGGTAACAAATACTACCTTGTCTTGGTTCAGGTCCTGAGAATAAGTGGGTCCTGTCCTGTTCCCCTGCCTTCTCCCCATGACAAAAAAATCACTAGGGAGATGGAGGGTGGTTGGAGAGGAGGGGGCATTAAGGCTTTAAAGAAAAACAATGAGGAAAGGTAGGTGTGGAGAAGAGAGCTGGACTTGATTCAGTCCAAAAGCTGTTTTTACTCAGCTCCTGACAGTGGGTAGAAAAGCAGAGGAAGAGCAATGGGAAATGAACAGCACCATGGCAAGATAACAACAAGCCACCTACAGAGGCAGAGAAGAACAGCAAATGACAAGAAAAAGCCTTTCACAAGCCCACACAATGCTAGGGTCAGCATCCAGGAATCCCAATGCGAGACCAAGACACAGCTGTTACCCTCCCAGCCTAAACAGCTTAAAAGAAAATTTACATCCTGGCTAAGACATTCAGCGTACTGGTGTGCAAATGTGTGTCAGAAATACCTGGTTTCTAAAGGATTTTCCAAAAAAGGAGCAAAGCTCGCCCACCAGGAGACATGAAGGCATTTGATAGCACAGCACGAGCCAGGGAGCTGACTATTCTGTCTCTATTAGGACAGCTGGAAGTTAAAGTAAGTGGGCTATTGAGAACAATGGGTTGGAGCCAATGGAAAGGCAACTTCCCAACATTTCAATTTAAAGGTCTCTCAGCTATGGAAAATTATTGCCATGGGGCTTTGTTTCAGGTCAGGGCACTGGGGAAAGAGCATTTAGAAAACATGACAGTCCATTTAGCAAGCATCCCTCAGCCACGAGCACAGATTCCTTCAACAAATGCTTGGTTGTGTGTGCGTGTAATCTCCATCCAACTTGTAGGAAAAACACTACTAAAAGGTGAGGAGTTTTTTAGTGATGTTTGCATGGAAAAGCTCCACACAGGCATCTGTTGAGTCCAGAATAAGGAGGAATTATTGTCAACTACAATGATATTTTGTGCCTGGCAGGTCAGCACTTCAGAGTAGTCTATACAGGACTGTAGTGCCTTCAGTCTTCACGATGGAAAAACTGAAACAGTTCAGTAAAAGTGTTATCTTAATTGCTGAACTGCTAGAGTAAAATAAAGGCATTAGACCTTTTTTCTCCAAATCTTTATAAAATGCTTTAGTCCTCCATTTATGCATTTCTCTTTAAGAAAGAAAGAAAGAAAAAAGAACAAAACCAACCTCTTAAATAACCATAAATAAGTTGAAAATGCACAGAATAAGTCAATGTCTTGTTCTAACTGGGGCAGTCCCCCAGTCTGCCTTAGGCAACAAAATCTAAGCAGAATGAAGCTAAAAGCTGTATTTATTTATTTATTTAGTTTTTTAAGGCCCAAGAAAAAATGCAGCCCTGATTACTGTTTGCTATGTTTCACTTGAACGGAGGCATCATTTCAAGGAAGGCTGAATGACTCATTGCAGGTATACAGAACCACTGACTCAGGGAAAAGGTACCCCCTACTTGTGACATGCTTAATGTATTTGAAAGAACCAAAAGTAAAACTCAAGAAAAACAGGTGATGATAAATGTAGTTACATTTTTTTTTTGTCATCCTGATCTACCACTGCTTATTTGTGCCCTTACACAGAGGACAAAGAGTGAGGTTTAAACATAGTTAGCTAATAGTTAAGTGATTTAGCACTCATTCCTACATCTGTCATTCTGCATCATCCTGCATTTTAATTCTTGCTTTTGAATATCACGCACATCCTGCTGCATCATGTCCTGCCTCGGATTTCACACGTCTTTGTGTCTGGAGATTTGGGATACTTGGCCCAGGTGTCAAAATACCACGTCCTTCTAAGCTGTAGAAAGAATCACTTTGGATGCTTGATTACCCAAGAGCAGACAGACTTATATGGGAATTAGTTGCCCTCAGCAGATGATCAGCTTATTCTACAAGTCTTATAATTTTATCTTGCTCGGGAAGAATAGGATTTAGAAGAAGTCTGAGTCATTCTAATAGAACACATAATCGTGCCTGTTTTATAATTGTGAGAGTAGGCTTGTTATAGTCATTAGCTGTATCAGTTGGCAGGAACACTGTTTAAAAAGAACTTTGAAGACTACCTGAGACAGCTTAGTCTTTTGAGCACAAAAGAACGGCAGTTTTGAGGTACTGAAGAATTAATGGTTTATTTCGCAGTCTTCTTTCTGCCTTTCTGCATATCAAATGTGTTCTATTGTAGTGTGTGACTGTAGCATGTACGGAGTACGGCTCTCCCAGTAAGAGAAGCAATGAAGATTTACCAGAGCACTGGTACAAATGTACAGCAGCCAGGGACATAAAAAAAAAAAAAAAAAAAAGAGAAAAAAAAAAAAAAAGGTTGGTTGAGCATTTATGTCTCTAAATTAGGGTTGTACAGGGCCTCATTCCCAATATCAAACAAATGTACATAACTCACCTTTTAGACATCCCTTATAGTCTGAGATCTAGTGGATGCTAAGACATGAGCTGTAGACTAGAATGATCTTTAATTGCCCTTTCAGTGCTTCCATTACATTTTTTTGTTGTTGTTATGTGGAGAACATAAAACTCTCATTCATTCCTCATTTCCCATTGTGTACAGACAATTGTTATTTAGGTCTATTGCATCTTGTATGGATGCCTATATGCTACCTTTTCTTAAGGGACCCTCCCACATAGTCATAAAGTAATCCATAGGCTAAAATTCAACCTGCTTCAGGACCAGGGTACAACTTTCAGGTAAGAATCCTCTGTCTCTCTTCTCTTACTTTTTTTTTTCCCTATAATGCCATTTTAAGAGGACTCCACCATTTGTTCTATTTTTTTATTTTTTTTTCAGTCTAGTCAGCCTCATTATTTTTATGTGCTTGTGTGCTAAGGTGGTGACAGCTGATTAGGTTTTTATTATATTTGCTTTTCTTCTGTTGCACACCCTTCACCTACTTTGACAGAAGTGAGACATCAAGGAAAAAATACTAAAATAGTAACAAAAAGGAGGAAAAGATTGAATGCAACAAGACTTTACTTTTAATCAGCTTTCTTCTAATTTCAGCTAGCCCAACAGATTTGATATGCAAAAGAAGTGTCCTTCATGTTGATTTAATGAAAATGGTCATTTTGCTGAGGGTGTGTGTACATATCACCCATTCAAGATTTGAATATGCTTATCTGAGTTTTTTTGAGCTTAGTATGCCCTCTGGTTAGTTCCCCAGTGTTTAAAAAACTATACCAACTAGATTTGGTAATTTTGCCAATTCATGTTTTCCTTTTTTTTTTTTTTTTTTTTTTTCCTCAAAACCTACAAATATGTTTCAGCGTTAAGTTATCTCTCTTAAGGTAATTCTCTGAAGGCATTTCTTTTTCTCTCCCTTCTCCCTGTACCCACACCTGTTCATCCAATATATCATACAAACCGGTCTGCTTTGAACCTCCTCTTGTCAGCCACAACACTATCAAAGGCAGTGATTTGTAGGCGTGGAGCAGCAGAGACAATACACGCCTGGGTCACTAGTAATTAAGGAATGTCAGTGGTCGAGCAGGAGAAAATTCAGTTCAGGCCAATCTGAAGCATTTAGATATTTTACTGCTGCATCCTTTTAGTCCTCTCTCAGCTTATAAATATTAATTTAAAGACTACCAACAAGGACAGTAAACGGTTTTAGGCATAAAACTTCCTGTCAGGAGTGATTTGTGCCCAATAAAAGGAGAGCTGGATAGAGAAAGCTTGCTTCACTAAGTTTATGATAGACAGTGAAAGAGTGCCATCAAAATAAAAAAGCTTTCACTATGTAGTCTGCTACATGGAGGTCTTTGTTCCTAACAAGCATTATACTGGGACTGTATTGTTTTCTTCCATAAACATATTTGACTTGATAAGGGGAAGCTCTGAGGTAGGACCAGCACTGATAGTGGTCTTTGCACAGCCAGCACCACAGGAAGGGAGCTCTTACATTGGTGACCCCTTTCGCTGAAGTTGACAGGTTGATCTTTTTCCCTCCTAATGCCCAGCCTGAAAGTAGGCGAGAGTCAGTGGGCCCTACACAGT
Source organism: Oxyura jamaicensis (assembly GCF_011077185.1). Lineage (NCBI taxonomy): Eukaryota > Metazoa > Chordata > Aves > Anseriformes > Anatidae > Oxyura > Oxyura jamaicensis. The sequence goes on from NC_048895.1 coordinate 22,809,218, forward strand.
TTATGAGAGCATGCCTTTAAACCTGAATGCATTAATGACCTTATCCTGCTCTCCTCTCTGTGACTGTGCAGGATACATTTCCTTGCAACTCTGTTTCATTCTTCATAGAAATTTTGTTTCTCTTCTCCATTCCTCTGAAAAGCATCCTTCCTTTAACAATAAAATTATATTATTGCTGACTGGGATGATCACGAAAAGTTTGCATACCAGATAAATGTAAACTAAATATAACATTTTAAATTAATTCAACTTAACATGTCATCCATACTTAATCAAGCCCAGACAGAGCAGGTCATGATTTACACAAGCTAGACTTGGTGTCTGCAATAGACACCGTCCCTGTAGCTAGATCCATGAGTGGACACACACCACACTCCTGTACGTAGCGTTTGGCCAGTTTATTATCCCCCACACTCTGCTCAAACTGCATTGGCAGTTTTTACATGGGGTCAGCAGCCCTATCTTTCTAGCTTGCTTTGTCCATCTCAGGTTTGCAGCTTTTTGTGTTTCATTTCTCCATGAATTCCTAAATCTCTAGTGGGCTCGGTAAGTCACGATGATTACTTCCTTGCCTTGAGGCTGAGGGCAGAAGTGGTGCACAAAGTGGCTGGCACCACTGGGGGGAAAAGGGCTTTCTGTGAGAGGCCTTGCTGCTACAGAGTGTGAGATCTACTTCTGTCCTGTTGATAGCCTTTGCTTGATCCAAAGGCATCACTGGGGAGAAAGCATTGCTCATGAAAGCCTTACAAGGTGGAGGGTGGTGGAAGGAAGGAAAAGAAACACTTCTGTGGGGAAATAGCCTCATGAAAAAATGCTGAAAGACAGAGCTATGCTTTGCTGGTGGAATTAACGTGAAACTGGGGCCCTTAGAGATGATCATTCTGAAAAGAAATGAAAAATACATAAAACTTTGTTTAATTTATGGAATTTATAGGCTGCTGACCAGTAAGTATAAAGTTCTGTTCCCTTGGTCCTCACTATCACTCATGTATTACTTGTCAGTAAATGTGGTGCACTCAGAACATAACAGCTACGGTAATATTTCTGTTCCCACTGCAACTTTACTACACCCATGAAACTCCGTAATCTTTAAATTCCCTCACTGTTAACATCTGCTGAAACATTATTGGTCCCAGCATAGCCAAGCTGCTCTGAAATTACATTTAGCAGAGTAGTTAATGCTAACAGTATAATTCTAGAAGCAACCATGTTTTAAATAGGCTTTATAACAGGCACGGTGGCTGTGTTTCCTTTCACTTTTATCCCCTCCCCACTTTGCTTTTTTTTTTTTTTTTTTTTTTGCCATCATCTCACCTGCAGGCAAGAATGCACATTTAGAGAGCATTTCATTTTCTCTTTAGAATAAAAAATCTATCTTGTTTCTGGTTTAGGCTGCCAAAACAAACTTTTGAAGACACTTTTTTTTTTTTTTTTTTTGTCCTAAAAAAATAATCCAGTTACAACATAGATTGTCAAGAATCTAAACAGCTGAAGTTGGAAATTAATCAAGGTGCAATAAAATTAATGTATTTTATCATTCATTTAGGACGCTTTTCTTGGTTTAAATTCAAATGATCTAACATATAAGCAAAAGAAATGCTTTCCATACAGCTACTATAATGATGATACCTCAACATATTCATTTGCAGCTCATAAAGAGTGCAGAGCTTTGCTTTTATACAGAAATGTTGGACAGAGGACAATTAACTTAATCACTGAATGCTGTAGTCATGTATATATTATTCCAAAAATTAAAATGCAAACACAGAAAAGCATATGCTATTCTTCTATGGATTTTTAAATGCTATATAATGTAAAATATTTCAGAATACAAGTATGGATATGTAATGACATATAAAGTTTTATTCACAGATACTGTTGTGAAATAACAAAAATGCTTAGGAAAAAAAAAGGAATTTATATGTATTTTTCTTAAAAACAAAACAAAAGGTTAAGTTGAAAACTTCCATTTTTACTCCAGTGAAATAAAACCAAACACATTCAGCTAGCTAATCTGCTAGCTTTCTTTGAAAAAAAAACAAAACAAAACAAACAAAAACTGCCCAGAAACACAATCTTATAAAATTAAAAATTATGTGAAAAATTATGTTAAGTATTTACATAACTACTAGATTCTGTAACAGTTTTGTATTTAGAATACTAGCATAAATTTAAAAGCTACAGTAATCAAAAAAAATCAAGACTTTCTGTTAAAAAAATAATGATCTGTATAGTTTTGAACTTTGAAGATTTTTTTTTTATTACCTAGCCTTGCACAAGGGTAGGCAGACTGCGAAATATGATACACTTAACTGGTGCCTGACTCATGAAAAGCAGAAAATGATGTGTCAGATGGCAGTCAGCATTTGTGTGTCTATACTCCGATTTTCTCTTCGCATGTCCCATCTCATCTACATTAGTATTTGCTGCTTAAGTGGTGGTGTCCATAGCGGCATCATTTAATCTAGGTTAAAGCCATGCCAGTGAAAGAATTTCCCAGGAATACTTTGCAGGTTTTTAATGTGGTTAGAGTAACAAAATATGTTTGTTTGCTCATGACAATATGTTAAATATCCTCCAGTCAGGTTTTATATTACCTCCCACATATCTCTTCTAGAAAGACATTTTCAAGATAAATTATTTCTTTACTTTCTTGTCTAAAATATGCTAATATATATTTTAGAATAAGATACTTAGATTTTTTTTAAGCACAAAAAAAAGCCAGCTAGTCTTTTCATCAAATGGGTAAGCTTCATCAAAGCTTTTCATCAAATGGGTAATTCTTCATAACTATTAAAACAAATATATTACAGTATGATGCTATTTGAAGCAATGTTAAATAATTTCTTTTGAAACTTTGCAAGGAAGTGATGTCCTGGCTACTTTTATTTTGGGTGTGGATGGCTTTCTTTCCATTCTGTCACACACATATCTGATTTTTGTACAAAAGGGTAAACAAGAAGACAAGAAGATTGGAAATAGCAACAGAGATAACTGTTAATAGTAAAACTCATTAGATATACCAGCAATGCCAGGAGAGGCTCCAAATTATATCAGTGACATAGTTTTCCCAGTAAATAGGAATTTCAAACCCTTTGAAAGAAAATGTTAAGTATTTTTATACATCATTATCATAATACAGCAATCTCAAAGCACATAATGAGGCAGCATTTCACAAACTTTCCAACATAGTTTCTTGGAATCAGAATTGGAACGCATTCTCCCCCCCCATTCAATCTCATACTGTTACAGAAGCTGACAGAAAAATGGTTGAAAAAGTTGTTTCAATAAAACTATTTAGAAATTTCCACCTCTTTCATCTGGAAATGTATATATTTATTATTATTATTATTAAATATATTTTTAAGACCAGCACTGGCTAATTAACTCCTAACAATCTTGCTTTAATAAAACTGAACCTGGGACCAAAACATTTTGGCTGTAAAGTTGCCTTTGGAAAACTAAAATTCATATGACAATTATTGGTTTTTCTGAGAAGGCATCTGAATTCTGCTATTTATGAATTGCACTCACATGCAAAGCATCATTTTGATCAATACCATATTTTAAAATTTACCTCTTTTGGAATTTGTTATTGAAATATCTGCTTCACTCTCAAAACTGAAGTGTAACATGTCTGGGACCTTGTCAGAGGAAGTCATACTGCTCATTGGTCACCAGTTAAACTGATAGCATTTTATTGTTATAGTACAGCACCCTTATTGGTAAGTCTCTCTTTTTCATGAAGGTCTTAAAAAAGTCTTACAAAAGTAATTCTGAAACAGCTCTAAAGATAGCTGGCACTTGCTGAGGGATGTCATACCTTCATCACTTGTCATGACACTAAAAACTGTGCTTAGCTGTACAGAGCTCTTTAGTGCTTCTTGCTTTTTTTCCTAAATGCTGTATGAATATTTGTTAATTCTGTTAGTTACTGATTATGGTAATTATGACATGACTTTAACGATCAACACACACACACAGTATTCTTCTCATTTATTTTATCCATAGCTGCCAATTTCTTAGAAGCCAGCACTCCCATGAGCTACCTCTCAGACAGAAAACAGCAGTCTCCTTAGTTCCTAGAAGTCACTGAGTTTTTGACAACCTTCCTCTTTTACATAATTAATGAGACAAAAATAAAAAACATACCTAAAAATATACAAAAAATGTAACATATGTAATAAACACAAAGCACGAAACACAAAGATAAAAATCCAGGACCTCATGGGCAGAGCACGCAGTAAAGGAGCCATACTTCTGCATGTTTGCCCCAGGCTCGATCATCTCAGCCTCTTCCTCTGCTGCCCCTTCCCCTGTCCTGTTCTTCTCTGCTTTAGATTCCTTCTCTTGGTCCCTTTCTCCTCACATAATTGGATCCAGCATTACCTCCTAGTCCTTCTTTCACAACCCTGAAGAACTCTGAGGGAAATGTATAATAAATTCAGAGCTAGCTCTTTGCTTACTGATTAGTTTTACTGGATTTCCCTCTCCATGCTCTCATGTTTTGGATAACACTTTTGGAGCACATGACCTTTTACCTAAACTGTAGAGGAAGAGGTGTTAAATGCTGAAGTAGATTTAATTCTGGCAGCCATGTGCTTAAAAGCTAGACAGTGCAGTTCCTAACTGTATGTGCTTAAATAGCATGGTCTCTAGATCCTGGTGCAAACAATATTTTCCTCAGATTGGATTAGATTATTTTAAATCATTTGCAGATTATATCATAGAAATCATAGGAACACAAGGTTGGAAAGGACCTACAAGATCATCTAGTCAAACCGTCCTCCTATCACCAATACTACCCACTAAGCTACTAAATCATATCTTGTAGCACCTTGTCCAGGCGCTTCTTAAACACCACAAGGGACGGTGACTCCACCAGCTCCCTGGACAGGCCACTCCAGTGCCTGATCACTCTTTGAGAGAAAAAGTTTTTCCTGATATCTAATTTAAATATCCCCAGGTGCAACTTGTGGCCATTTCCTCAAGTGCTATCATTAGTTATCTGGGAGAAGAGGCCAACCTCCTCCCCATCACAACCTCTCTTCAGGAAGTTGTAGAGAGCAATGAGGTTTCCACTGAGCCTTCTCCAGATTCAACAACTCCAGCTCCCTCAGCCGTTCCTCACAGGACCTGTGTGCCAGGCCCTTCACCAGCTTTGCAGCCCTTCTCTGGACACGTTCCAGGGCCTCCATGTCCTTCTTGTACTGAGGGGCCCCAAGCCTATAGCATTGCATGGGGTTATTGTGGCTAAAGTGCAGGACCCAGCATTTGGCCTTATTAAACCTCAACCCATTTGCCTCAGCCCAGCAGCCCAACCTATCCAGATCCCTCTGAAGGGCCACCCTACACACAGGCAGATCGACACTACCTCCCAGCTTGGTGTTGTCTGCAAACTTACTGAGGGTACACTCAATCCCCTCATCCAGGTCATCAATAAAAATATTAAACAAGATAGGCCCCAGTACCAACCCCTGGGGACACCACTTGTAATGGGACACCAGCTGGACTTAACTCCATTAGCCACAACCCACTGGGCACGGCCCTCCAGCCAGCTCTTGACCCAGAGAAGAATGTACCTGTCCAGGCCATGGGCAGCCAGTTTCCCCAGGAGAATACTGTGGAAGACTGTCTCAAAGGCTTTGCTGAAGTCTAAGTAGACTGCATCAACAGCCTTTCCCTCATATACCAGTCTGGTCACACGGTCATAGAAGGAAATGAGGTTGGACAAGCATGACCTGCCTTTCGTGAACCCATGCTGGCTGGGCCTGATCCCCTGGATGCCATGTACATGCCGTGTGATGTGACCCAAGATGATTTGCTCCATACCTTTCCCTGAAGGTCAGGCTGACAGGCCTGTAGTTCCCTAGGTCCTCCTTCGCCCCTTCTTGTAGATGGAGTCACATCGGCAAGCTTCTAATCCTCTGGGACCTCTCCAGATAACCAAGAACACTGATAGATGGTGGAAAGCAGCTTGGCAAACACCTCCACCAGCTCCCTCAGCACCCCAGGGTGCAGCTCATCTGGTCCCATGGACTTGTGACATTCCAGATGGAGAAGCAGGTCTCTGTCTCTTCCAGGATCACAGGGGGTGATTTTCTACCTGAATCACAGGGGACATCCAGGTCAGGGTGTAAAGTACCCTGAGGATAACTGATCCAACTATTAAAGATGTAAAGAAGGCGTTGAGAACCTCAGCCTTATCTTTATCCTCAGTGATCACATTCCCTGCTGCATCAAGTAAAGTATGGAAATTTTCCTTGGTTCTTCTCTTGCTGTTAATGTATTTATAAAAGGATTTCTTGTTCTCTTTGACTGCAGTGGCCATTCTGAGTTCAAACTGGGCTTTTGCCTTTTTAACTTCCCCTCTCCATATCTGAGCAACTTCCTTGTAGTTGCCCCAAGTAGCCCGTCCCTTCTTCCAGCGGACATAGACTCTCTTTTTCTCTCAGAGTCTCAACAAAAGTTCTTGGTTCATCCACGCCGGTCTTCTTCCCCTCTGGCTCTCCTTATGGGACTCAGGAACAGGCTGCTCCTGTGCCTTTAAGATTTCCATCTTGAGAAGCGTCCAGGCTTCCTGGACCCCTTTGCCCTACAGGAGTGACTCCCAAGGGACCCCTGCAACAAGTGACCTGAACAGGTCCAAGTCTGCCCTCCGAAAGTTCAAGACAGCAGTTTTGCTAGTTACCCCCTGACATCACCAAGGACAGAACACTCTACAACTTCATGGTCACTCTGCCCAAGGCAGTCCCCAACTTTCATATCTCCCACCAGTCCTCCTCTGTTAGTGAAGAGCAGGTTGAGCGGGGCACCTCCCCGGTAGGCTGTGAACCAGCTGTGCCAGGAAGCTATCTTCCACACGCTCTAGAAACCTCCTGGACTGCTTCCTCTGCACAGCATTCTATTTCTGGCATGTATCAGGGAAGTTGAAGTCTCCCATGAGAACGAGTAACATGCCATCGTGTAACTTTTGCAAGCTGCTCACAGGATGCCTCATCCATCCCCTCATCCTGATTAGGCAGGCTGTAACAGACCTCCACCAAGATGTCACCCTTACAGGCCTTCCCCTGGTCCTTATTCACAGACACTCAACTTCATCATTCCCAACCACAAGCTGTTCAACATGAAAAAAACAATGTGAAGAGCCACACCACCACCCTTCCTTCCTTGTCTATCCCTTCTGAAGAGCTTGTAGCCATCCATCACAGTACTGCCAGTCATGGAAGTGATCCCACCATGTTTCAGTTATAGCAACTAGGTCATAGCCTGTCACACAATTACTCCCAGCTCCCTCAGTTTGTTGCCCATGCTGCACACATTGGTGTAGATGCACTTCAGATGAGACATCTGCCTCACGGCCACCTTCAGCATTGCTCCCCATGGCACTTCTCTGGTGAGCCATTTAATCCACTTCCGCCACCATAGCTAGTTTAAAGCTCTCTTGATGAGTCCTGCCAGCTCCTGCGGTAGTCCATACAATGGACTCGGAAGGGAGAAGGGACAGACTCCCCCAATCTCCACCACACGAGCTCTGCCAGCCACCCCAGCAGCACTCTGCGGGCGGTTTTAAGGCGCTGGGCGCCCCTCCCCGAGCCCAGCGGACCCCGCGCGGCGCCGCCCTCCCAGGGCTGTTTCTGGGCAGAGGCCGCGGGCGCAGCCGCCGTGGCCCTGGCACCGCCCGCTCCGTGCCAGCCTCGGAGAGCCGGCGGGGGCGGCCTGGCCGCGCCGCTGCCCCGGGCCTGTCCTGGCCAAGCGAAGGCCCGAGGTGCCCCCGTAACGCGGGGGCAGGCGCTGCGGCTGCGGCTGCGGATGCATCGGCTCCGAGGCGGCCGGCCTCGACTACTCACAACATATTTATATACACATACAGAGATACAGATAGAATTTCAGTCTTTGAGGAAATATGTGACATTATAATTTTCATAGAATCACAGAATATCCCGAGTTGGAAGGGACCCATATGGATCATCGAGTCCAACTCCTGGCCCCACACAGGACTGCCCAAAAATGACACTATTTGTCTGACAGAATTGTGCAAATGCTTCTTGAACTCCGACAGGCTGGGGGCCATGACCACTGCCCTGGGGAGCACGTTCCAGTGCCTGACCACCCTCTGGGTGCAGAACCTTTCCCTAACCCCCAGCCTGACCCTCCCCTGTCCCAGCTCCATGCCGTTCCCTCGGGTCCTGTCGCTGTCCCCAGAGAGCAGAGCTCAGCGCCTGCCCCTCCGCTCCCCTCGTGAGGGAGCTGCAGGACGCCATGAGGCTTCCTCTCGGCCTGCTCTGCTCGGGGCTGAACAAACCAAGGGGCCTCAGCCGCTCCTCATGTGTCTTCCCCTCTCTTCATCATCTCTGTTGCCCTCCTTTAGACACTCTCAAACAGTTTTATATCTTTCTTACACTGTGGCAGCCCAAACTGCACACAGTACTTGAGGTGAGGCCTCACCAGCGCAGACCAGAGCAGGACAATGCCTGTTCTTGACCAGCTAGCAATGCCGTGCCTGAGGCACCCCGGGATGTGGTTGGCCCTCTTGGCTGCCAGGGCACGCTGCGGGCTCATGTTCAGCTTGCTGTCGACCAAAGCCCCCAGATTCCTTTCTGCAGGGCTGATCTCCATCATTTTGTCCCCTAGTCTGTACATATGTCCAGGGTTGCCCTTTCCCAGGTGCAGAATCCAGTACTTCTTCTTGTTTAACTTCATATTGTTGGTGACTGCCCAACTCTCCAACTTTAGAGTTTTCTGCATGTCTAATTTTGAGGGATTTCTATTAAACTGGAAAATGTAATTATAAGGAAGACTACAAGCTCATCCTGGAAGGTGACAGTCAACAGTCCTGCCACGTCCACTGAACAACACTGCAACACAGCACTGACACTATTAGCCTTTTTTTTTTTTTTCTTTTTTTTTGGTTCGTTTTTACAAGCATAAGAACTTAGTGCATCCAGTCATCCAGTCAAATCCCTCTACCCTGCTCCGTCTGAAAAGCCAAGCACCCCCAGCCCCCATCCATTCTTTTTCCTTTCAAAAAAGTTTATTAAACAAACTCCCCAAACTTGAAATTGGCGTGGGGAAGGAAAGGAGAAAAGAGGCTCTCATATCCTACCAGTTGTTATAAAGCTTTAGATTATCATACTATGTCTCTCGCACAGATCTTCCTGCTCCAAGACTGACAAGTATCATAGCTCTCACAGAAATGGGAAAAAAACAAAAAGCAGTCCCAGATTCATGCAATCAATATCCAATGAAGGATTCAGCCACGTATCATCTTGGACCTTCTGCCCATGCCCTGATGAGCATGGAGGAGTTCAGGCTGATAAGTTTGTAGTCTGAGGTGGTGATGCTCCAGTTAAATCTGGCATTGTTCTGATGTTCCTCCTCCAGCACTGTGAATGAAAAGTGCAGCTCTGCAGTGCTACTATTTGCAAATTACAGTGCACTGTACTTATATACTTCAGAGGTGGAGTAATATGTAATAATGGTGTAATGCTATTATTATGATAATGATGATTAATACACAGCCCTAAGCTACACTAATCTAAATGTGGAGAGCTTCACTGCAACTTTTTCTGTCAGAAAACTAATTCAGAAAGAGGAAAAAAAAATCCTTAGTTTTTAGCAAGAAGTATGAAAAAAATGCTTTGATACATAGCTACAGTCTTTTCTGAACAATGTTTTGCAATGCTCCATTTCAACATGATGCATGCTTTGGTTAAATGAGATGGCATGCAGTAATAAATACGTAATACTGCATTTGGATTTTGCCTTCATTTAAAAGTGACCTGAAATAATCTTTTGTTTGGGGGCAGATGGTGAATTTTTTGAAGGGTGACCTATGGTCTTTTAAAGCACATAATTAATGGATTTTTTCTCTAGTTAGGTTCAAGTACTTCCAAGATCTTAATGCTGCTCCAAACTTTGAAATTATGTGGAAGGTGACATGGGAGAATATGGTTTGCTCCACAGCTTGCTCTATGTGCTTGCACTATGTTTAGTGTCAAATCATAGACTGTTCGTTGTATTACCATAATAAATATAATAGTATTTGTATTATTGGTGTACAACAATAATAAAGTAACAGTACTAAAGGATAACGGATTATTTTAGAATTAATTCAGTTGAGATTTGGTTTGTGAAAGTGATGTGGTCAGCAACAACATTTTACTGAAGTTATGAGCAGATTGACCACCCGTGGTAGACGAACTTTTCCCTTTCCTAGTCTTAACTTTCTACAGCAAAAGTTATTTGGCAAACTGCTTGGATTTCTAGTTTTGCTTTTTCCTCAACAGAAGTCCAAAGCTGTTGAAAAGTCTTACTCACCTAGAAACCTAGAAATGTCTATTGAAATTAGCAATTGAGCTAAGTAGTCTGGGAGTGTGATTTACATTTATGGCACTTCAAGACTCTCTTACACTTCCTGAGCAGTGGAAAGGTAGGTCAGCAAAATTGTGAATCAGGCCTTAGGACTATGCTATTTATAAAACAATATAAAATCAAAAGCAAATATATTAAAATGGTAAAAAAAAAAAAAAAAAGTATTTATATCCATGTCCTATTGCTTTCTTAGTCTAATGTCACACACCCTCCCCCTTTCTTTTCTGAAGAGATGTTTCACAGTATAATAAAAATTGCATTTTTGAAAAGAATTGTTTTATAAAAAGTTGAATTAAAAATTGCAGAGACATACTGTAATAGCATTAAGACACTCCTGGGCATGTTTTAATGGTCCATTAATACATGCCTCAGGTGGCTGAATGCATGAAGCTGCACATCTACAGCGTGTATTAATGAACCTGTGAAACATGCCCCATCATGTGTTAATATTCTATTACAATTGTGTGCTATCTGGGAAGCCTCAGAAATACTTTCCAAAAACCACAGAAGTATGTTTTAGATCTTTGGAAAATATGAATAATTGCCCGTGTGTCTCTGTCTATTGTATTGTTCAGGTATTTAATAAATAGCAAAACAGTCTTACAGCAATATACTCTATAATACCCAAAGAAAATGATTTGTTATTAAATATTAAAATGCACCCTGAACCATGTTAGGCTTCTCATATATATGCAGAATAATGAATTCCTGCCTTAAAGAGCTTATAGGTAAATGTGGTATAGTTAAGGAAATGTTATAAAAGAAGTTCTGTAAGGGATGTTTATGTATTTCCACTCTACTATAACCCTTTTCTGTTTTTATCTTTAACCTGTGCTTATTAGATTAACTGTAACCATTTTTTATTCTTTCCTAATAAGAGTTTTAAAATATGTGATGGCATGAGTCTTGATTACCTTGAACAGAATTCTATACTTCCTCATTAGAAAGAACTTCAGGTATTTTTAACTCAGAAGGGCCTTTCAAGAAGTCTTATGCATGGGTAAGCCTCTTGAGAAAAATACTTAAGCATATACTGAAATGTATTCCCACTCAGCAAAGCATTAAAGTTTCTCCATGATCTTAAATTCCATTGAGCTCAAGTGGAAATTACAAATACCTAAAGATAAGCTCATGTGTAAGCTCTTTGCTGGAAGGAGATGCACCAATGATGCAGAACCAGAGCAGTCTGTAAAGCTGCCTTTTACATGATGCCATTAAAGTGATAGGAAAAATAATTTTGTCACAATGTTAGGAAGGAAGGAAGGAAGGAAGGAAGGAAGGAAGGAAAAAAAGGTAGATATTTTTAAAATGTAGTTTACTTACCTTATTAGAGGATTATTTGATATGCTTAAAGTTGTTTCTTCATTTGGCATCTCTAGTTTTGACAATTAATAATATAATGGAAGAGAAAAACAACAATTAATGTAAAGATTTATGTTCTTCCTCCTCTCCTGCCTTTTGTGGCTCTGGTACTTCATTTCACTGGGAAACCACTTTAAAAAAAAAAAAAAAAAAAGGTATTAAACAACTGGATTGAAGTCAATAACTACTTAAAAAAAGTGCCTTACAGGAGTTAATATGAAAGATATGAGTTACTATTTATTAGGCAGGCTTCTGTTTTAGTGTTTTAATCCTTTACATCAGTTTATACAATTACAACATTACACCAAAATTGAGGTCTTTATATTTCTTCTGAAATTGTCTTCTAGGGCTGTAAACTTAGCTGAAAAAGTACCCGAAAGGTTTAAAGGAAATTAAACAAACCAAGAGTGGGTAACTTTTGGAAGTTTTGCTTTAGTCAAACCAAGTTCATCACAACAAATCCAGGGGAAATTTGAAGTTCTGTGATCCACAGAAGGTTGGACATAATAATCTAATGTTGTCTTCTGGCAAAGGACTAACTTCCTGATTAATAAGTAATTTCTTTTTCTTCCAGTTCAGCAAAGACAAGACCTGTGTTGCTTTGCTACTAACAATGCTAACAATATTAGACAGATGTCCTTCTGCTTTCTGCTCTAGTGTCTGAATCATACAAGTGAGGAGGACTCCAGTCTGTTTTCAGATATTCAGCACTCTGGGCCCTGAAAGGTGTTTCAGTAAACTTATCCCTTTCTCAGTGCTTCTTGGCATATCACTGTCTGTTGTGTTCCCAGATGCTATGATAGAGATGATTTTCCAATCACAATTAATAGCTTGCAAAATACATATTACAATTAGACTCTAAATATTAAAGAAGACTATGTAGGCAAAATTTCCAGGTCCATCTTCTGGCATTTATCAAACAGTTAGACAGACCTACCAAAATCCAGACCAAGTTTTAATTTTTCAGACACACCAATATGTCACAAGCAGGACTACATTTCCTCTTTCCTCTATAACCAGGAGATGCGGGTCTATATTCACAAGGACCCTTTCCTGCATAATTGCCAGATGTTTCACAGAAAGCATGAGCAAAATGAATTTCCATGAGCAAATTCCTCAGACCCATGAGATGGCCCTCAAGCCTTTGTGGCTGCCCAGGTTGTAAGTGGGTGTACACCTGGATATCCTAATGGGTCCTCTGTCCACTTCAGCTAATGCTGAAGAGCCCACTTGCTGGCAGCGTCTCTCATCTCCTTTGGGGTGGGTGCATGCTGAGTGTGACAGCTCTTTCAGAAGGGGTCCACATATTTGTGCTGCTGATTCAGGCCACTTCCTATTTATCCTTGACCAGAAGTGCTCTCTAGCTTCAGAAAAATTTTCCGTTTCTGTATCAGACACCTTCACTTGTTTGCTTTCTTCTGAAAATTTCCTCCCCCTTTGTTTTTGGGCCTCTCTTACTTGTTGGCCAGTTTTGTTCTCCAATATTTGTTCTCTGTCTGCTTGTATTTTTTCTCTTTGGAAGCACTTTTCCTGTGTCTGAAACCAGTGCTGGCCCCTTACCAAAAATAGCAGATGTCAAGGTCTTGTGATTTGGTTCACATCATGAAAATAAAAGAGCGGTGGTATTGAGTCTGGTGATATGATAAGTTTTCCTACTATAAATAGGATGCAAACATTAAGGAAATGTTACCTGTGCCTGGGAATTAAACTAAGCCAAGAATGGAAAGAAATGTGTATTGGGAATTTTTGCTGCAGAGCAGTGAACTGGTGATACAGAATTATGCTGCACCAACCTCTGTAAGAGCACCAGAAGAAAATTCAAATGAACATGAGTAATATCCCAAGACCAATCGGAAGAAATACAGACAGAGAAAATGAAAGTTGCCAAGAAAAACTTCCTGACATTGCAATGCACTGAGCTTTCAGACCATCTCTCAAGGGAGCAGCAAGGCCCATCACCTGAAACGTTTAACACTAGGCTGGAGGAATCACTAGAAAAATATACTACAGGGAACAACTTGTTATTGGCAGAAAGATGGACTGAATGCTGTAAAAGGGATTTTCTATCTCTAATGTTTACTTTTTATGATAGTCATTTATGTTTTTCCTTCATTACAGGTAGAGAAAAATCTATAAAAGTTATTGGCTCTGGCACAGCATATTTAATTTCCATGGAGCAATGTTTTTTGGTGCACTCTTGCAATCTTTAGCTCTACTTCTTGCATTTTCCCACATACATTGGGAACTTCTTTATTGCCCCAGGTAAAACCTTCTCAGCACTGGAACTCTTTTCTCTGCAGCCTTCTCAAGAAATATGCAAAACACCGAGGAAATAACCATCTAAAATCCCCAGATTTGGGGGAAGGAAGAAACTGATGTCAGAGGGTTCAAAAGGAGAAGTAAAGCAGCAGAGGCATAAATGAAGCATGCAGAACATGAGAAAGGGAAGGAGGAAGATGCTTAGAGTTGGGAAAGTGTGAATTGTATACATCCAGAAAAGGAAATGGCTTTTCAGGACAAGATTACACACATCCCTAAGTGATGACCTGCATTCAAGATACAAACTTCAAAGTTATGAGTCCAGGGAAAAGCAAAGAGGGAAGAGTAAAGCTGTACCTCATAATGGATGGTCAAGCTATACTTGGTATTACGATGGTGTGGTACGGCTGGTCAGGGTTAAAATCATGGGTGTTATCAAATTAAGGCAAACATAAATCTTTCTATTTTTGTATGTAAAAACAAACAAACAAACAAACAAACAAAAAACCAGTTCACTCATAACATCCAAACTCTTTTCCCAAGAAGGCTTAGAGCAGCAGAGTTGAAATACCGACCTCATTTTTTAAATAACATAACGAGACTGAATACACTGAAGGTTTTTCTTCCCTACCACCCCCTATCCCGTCACCGCAAACCACCAGAAGCCTGGTTGGGTTTTGAGCAGCAGCACTACCAGCGGGATGTGCTGAGGACGAGGCGGTGATGTGTGACCCCACTGGGGACACCGTGACAATGCGGCTGAAAGGCATCTGTATTGCCACGGACAGGAGAGGGACAGCGAACAGTTTCCAAAGATATGGGCCTCTCATTTTTTGCCAGGCAGCTTGAGTCTCCCTGCCTGGCTGCTGAGCAAAGGGTATGATTAATGAAAAGATGTCAGGATGATAATCCTTACTATCAGGAAACACTGGACGGGGATTTTTTTTTTTTATTCTTGGCAAACTGGGGGGTGGTAGGAAGAGAATAATAAAGCAAAAATGGATGTGGAAAAGAGAAATGTTTTGAAGAAAAAATTAATTTCTTATATATATATATGCATATATTTTTACATATATATATAAAATACAACCTCCCCTCTGCCCACCCTCTTTTAATGTTTCTCTGGTGGAGTAATAAGATACCTTCAGCGTTATAAATAGCAGCACAGATGTTGACAGAAAAATGCTCCCTTAATTACCATACAAACTGCTTTACTTGAGTGAACCGTTTAAAGCGGCCTCCAAAGGAAGTTCACTCAAGCAATTCCACAGATTACAGCTAATGAACAATATTTCCTCGCTCCTATTTAGTGCTCATTAAAATGTAAAAGCCTTTCATTTTCAACAGGCACACAATAAATAATTCCTCTCTCCCTCTCTCTGCTGCCTCTGAGCAGCCAGGATGGGAGCGGGAAGGGGAAGGGACTGGCAGGGAAGGGGAAAGGGGGCTGCAGGAGGCAAATAAGTGGTTGGGAGAACAGCAGCCAATTCATTAAATTCTCTGGAAGCGGCGGCCGCTTGTTGTGAGAGGCGACGTCCGTGTTCGGAGCGGAGCAGACAGCTCGTGCTGGCCAGGCCTCGCTGTTGGGCTGGGAGCTGCCGCCAGGACCAGGGGACACAAGCGATGCGTGGGCTCAAACAGAGGCAATGGGAATGGCTGAGAGAGCACAAAAGGTGGAAAGAGAGCTGGAGAGGACACCTGTAGGTCTGCTTTGCTCCTCAGCTACGGAGGTGAAGCGGTGCACGGGGCCGGCCACACAAACTGTGCCTTGCTGACAAACAAGGTGCTGGAAGACTGCAGGTCGGAGGGGTCAGGGCATGTTCAGCCATCATCAGCTGAAAGAGACCATGCCTGTCTGCTCCCTGTCTCAGCCTTCCAGGATTTGAGCATAATTAACAAAATAAAAAATTTATAAATCAATCAGATCATGAACCAGAGTCTCAGCAAGAAAAGTACATATATATATATCAAAGCCCCCACATTTTATTATTTTAAGTACTATCCAAATGTTAAGTGGATGGATAGGAAAACCAGAGGCACCAGCTGCAATCAAGTCAATCACTGCACCTATCTGCTCACAAACACATGGGACAGGGTAGCAATATCTGCTGGTTTACACAGGAGTAGTTCTTTCCAGGGAAAAGAAGCAAAAGAACAGAAACAAATAGTTAGCAAGGCACTGAAATGGTAGGTAGATACCTGTTTGAAAACTGCAGGGAAGAAAACCCATGCTTTTCCTCTCCTAAGATGAATGGGTAAAGCAGTGCACTAATGAAACACAACACTGATATTAAGCCAGGATTCACCACAGAACACAGCTGAAAGGACACAGACGCAGGCTTTAACAGGCTGTAATTACAGACAGAAACACGACTCTCTCGATTTCCACATCTGCTGAAAAAAAAATGCTGTACTCTTCACACTGGTTTGGTTCACTGCTGTGGCATTTTTTTTAAATCTATTTTTTAATTTCTAAGCTCTGTTCCCCACACCTCCACGTGGCAGGAGGCTGCGTGACCTGCTCTATTGCTCCCAGTTGCTGCCTTTGTCCCAGTCCCACCAGCAGAGCAGGGAGCCCAGCAAGCCCCGGGGTGGCTGTGCCCAGGAGGAGGCAGCTGCCCTGCTGATGGCAGCGCATTCCCCTGGGGCTGCCTGAGCAAAATCCCCGATATTAGCCTCCCTGAATGGAGGGAACAATCTAGGTAGGATAAAAGCCATCAGAGCTTTCTCCTGTCTTTAATTTCAAGGCTTAAGGAATTGGCAACTGTATGTCCTGTGGTGATGCTGGAGTACCCTATACCTGAGCCATAAATAAGGCTGTGCATGGTATTCAGCCATCGGAAAAGAAGAAAGAAAGTGGAGAACTAAGATCTTATATTGACCTAAGCCTCAGACTTAGATATACTTGTGAGGAATATCACTTTGTGGTGACTTTATCTTTGTTAAACTTGTGCGTGGGGAAGAAGCAATCTCACAGCTCGCAGGGGCTCTGTGACTGCAGGAGCGCTCTGGCTGCTTTGCAGCAAAGCAGCCCTCCTGTAGGAAAATAAAATAACATAAAACTGTGCCTCACCGGTGCAATTGAAGTTCTACATCAAGATAAGAACTGTAAGAGCGCATTTTGTTTGAGAAAAGTATTTGCAATTAATAACTGCAAAAAGAGGACAGAGGAACTATAAAGCTGATCCCAGTTCTGCCCACGTCCCGAGCACCTTCAGCGGAGATGCCCCGCTCCCACCATGCATTCCCAACTCCTAAAGGGGCTGGTGTCTGTGCAGGAGTGGAGGGCAGGACTTCGTGTCTTGCCCTCACATGATGCTGAAGCCACCAGCTCTAGTAAAGGAGTAAGTTTACTAGCAGTGCAATATTATTGATGCTCTCAACACTCTGTACTTGGCTTTTAACTAAGGTCATTTGAAAACGGTCTTCAACACCCATCTCATTTGCTTTTTTATGCCTGCCAATTTAGCGTTGTATTCACAGTGATTAATTAGTTTGTGGTGAAGGTTTATTAGGTAATCTTTCTGTCAATCAAAAATCACTGAGGTTTCAGAGCAGAGCAAAGAACACCTAGAGATTTTATAAAGATAAGGAACTGATATTGTTGCTGTTGTGTACAAAAGTTGGAGCTAAGCCTTGACACATGACCAGGTATAAAAGACTTTAAAGCATGTTTATTTTTATTCATATTCAACCACAAAGGCAGTCTGATTCCCTCAGACCTTGTTTATATTTTTAACAAGAACACAGAAATCCCCTTACCTTCTATGTCTACAGCCTGCGTTTGACATCTGTTGAATTTGTAGGGCTATTTTAACAGACCAAGCACTAGGCTGTGGCTGCAGACTTTACCAAAAAGCACTCCTGTAGATATCTGCCTGCCTTCTTTATGCATATTTTTTCTGACCTTTTATATGGCTCCCAGCACTGCATGGGAATTTGCTATAACCTGTACCGCCCTATTTTCTACTTCTGAGCTTTCTTTTTGACGGATGTTCAAAAAACAAAACTTTAAAACTTTTCCTTTTAGACATGTAACTTAACTAACCTGCATGAAACTTGGTGTTTTCCAGAAGATCTTGAACTTACTGTGAAAAATATAGCAAAGGTAAATGGCTTTCTTGACCAGAAAAGGTATTACATTGAAGAGGCTGGGAAGAGCATTTGAAGATATTAGCTGATTAAATTACACACTATGGAAATGTATGTCACATTATGATTTTTGCAGTATTAGGTTAAAATGTGAAAGGATATAGATTAATAGTAAGAATTTGACTAGCTGACCACTTTTCAGAGTCATTACTGTTCTAAATTACACCTATGTCAGTCTATAAATGTAAAAAAGTATATACCACTATGAGAATTAGTAGTAAGCTGACTGGACTCCTTCCTGTATCTCCTTCTTCAGAAAGCTGTGGGTTATTCCTGTTACTCAGAGGTGATGAACAGGCAGCAGCAAAATCAGATGGCAAATTCAGGTGAAACTACAGATGTACCTTTTTCATTTTTTCCTGAGCTAAATTCAAGAGTTCATTTTGTGGGCTTTGGTATTACAGATCTGCAGCTGAAACAGAAGATAAAGGGCACATGGGGCTGCAAATTGGATAACTATGACATAAGGACAGATAATATAAAACTATGTTGAATATATAATCAGAGTATTCAAAAGCAGCTTTTCCAAATTAAAAAAAAAAAATAGGCAAGAGTACGACTGGGATAAAATAATTACAGCACATGTTTTACAGCTTTGACAAATGCCACCTCCCCACACCCACTCCTATACACAAACCCAGTATAGATCGACTCCAGCTGATTACCATGAACACAGACAGACAGGTTTTAGCTGAGCATTCCCTCACAGACTGAGCTTTGCCATGTGGATGAAATAATTCTGGAGTGCGTTATTTCAGCATTAAAAATCTTGTGGGTATATGAAAATATGTTTGAAATGAGTCTGGAGGCGAGAACAATGTAATTTCTGTGTGTATTTATTCATCACCATTTTTGCTTTTATTATTTCTGTTTTAGTCAGACTGTATTTTATTGAACTGGATTTTGAAAAAGCCTTTATGGCTTGATAAAAAGTGGTAAGGCTCCATTCAGAGGTTTCCTTTCATGCTTAAGACATGAAATTAGAGTAACCACCAATTTGCACACATAATTCCAGCATACCGAATGGGAAACAAAGAGAGAGACAAAAATTGAATCTGCTGCCTTAGTGATCTCATTGCAGAAGACCACCACCAAAAAAAAACAAAAACAAAAAAAAAGCAAAGCAAATTAGCTGTTTTCTTAAGATTCCTTCAGAAAGCTGTATCAACAGCATTTTGTCTATGGGTATGCAGGCAACACGGGTATGCCTCGCATGCCTGTGGTAGATGGATGATACTGATGGCAATCTAACTGGAACATCCTGCCTGAATATGAACAACAGATTTGTCAGTGTGTGACAAGCTGACAGCCCAGCTCCCAGCTGCTTGTCCACTGTTGTTAAATCAGTACCTTGTCTAAGTGTTCAGCAAAGAGGCAATCTGCTTCCTCCATTCGTACAGGCAGGTTGCCAGTTAAAAAACAAGTATTGGCTTTAGGCTGCGGTGCCATAATGCATTGAAAAGATGCAATCTAAACCTTTGTATGCTCCTTAGGCAACAAACAGCAGGACTTGGGAGTACAGGCTCAGGCTTGAGCCTATCCTTTTCAAAACAACACAGATAAATCCAAAGAGGGAATCAGGAAAGAAATACATGAGATTTTGAAAGCTGTGGATGACTTAATAGAACTCATTTCAGAGGGAAAATCTGGTTTATTTTGGTGCCTGGGAAGCAAGCTCATGCTCCTGTACTCAAGCCTGTGTCAGAATTTTCTTTATAACCCTATCTTTAAGCAGTTTGTGATTCATCAACAGTAGCTAGCTCTAGGCTGAAATTTCGCATTCAAAGACAAAGCCCAGGAGCACTTCAGGGAAAAAATGAGAAAAACAGGAAACAAACAAACAAAAACACTAATTTAAACAGAAGCACTAAGTTAGAGGACACAAAGAAACAGCTTAGTGGTTTCAGGACCATTTTTTCCCCTCATTTCCATCTGGTTTCTATTCTTTGATTTGGTTGCTATCAGATGACCATATGAAAGAGCTTTAAAACCTGTGGACAACAATGAAATGAGCTAAGGAAATCACAAATCCTAGTGTTACTACCAACATTTTCAGCTTCTGGGCAGGGGCAGGGTGTGCATGTTGGGCTGCCTCTGAGGTGATGCTCAGCTACCCGAGAACTACGAAGGATTTACAGCACCCCCGGTAACATCTCTTTTGAAGCAGTTACATTCTGTCAGGTTATTCACAAGGTATATTTAACAGTCCCTAAGCACAGAGCTACACAACAGACCTCTACGGGGCTCATCCCAGTCTCACCTGTCCCCCCCCAATACCACCTTCCCCGGGGTGCCACCAGGCACCCTTGTCCAGGTCAACGTGTAGTCCCGGAGGTGCTCTGGAGCCTCACATTTTGCTCCTGTGCATGGCTGGAAACCTCGCCCAGCCTTTCCAGCCACCGGTCCTCCCTCAGGCAGAGCCTAAGGCAGCACGGAGAGCCGGCTGCACCTTCCCACCACCACTCAGCTGCTGCCCACCTTGGGCCAATAAACAATGCTCAAACGAGTCACAAGTATGCAGCCACATAAACATGTGAGGGTCTTTACCTGCTTGTATCTTCTTAAGCCTCATTTCTCCCTTCGGGTCCTAGGTCAGGTAAGGATTCTTGCATAAATTGAGTATACGTTTCATCTGAAGTCACTGAGATTTGAACAAGTGCTCGTTACTATCTTTCTCAATGAGAGCCAATCTCCATTTAAACATTTCTCTAAAACAAGAATTAAAAGAATTATATCCGTGTACATGTTTAAATATGTTCTTAGAAATTACCCATTCCAAAGTAATCACACAGACTTCTGAAATACCTTATTTACCAATTTCATCTCATTTGAAAAGCACAATATGGTCTGTAGGAAATAAGGCAAGCTGGAGAATGAAGAGACATGGGAAAAAAAAAAAGAAAAAAAGAAAGGAAGGAAAAAAGCCACTGCAACAGAATAATTTGCTCGCAGAATAGTATTTTGCAACCTGTTTGGCATACATGGAATACATAATGATACAAAATAAAAGACATAGTTGGCAGGTTTAAGTCTGAATTATTTTCTTAGTAAGAAAATCATGTCTAATGAAAGCTAAAGAAAACTTCAGGTCACATCATACCATTGAGTATACTTACAGCTAATAAAACAGCTACATCTTATGAATAAAAGGAGAAAAAAAAAGCTAAAAAGCTATTATCGTGGCCTTCACCAATTCCGTTTTAATCACCAAATGTCCCATAATTTGGGGTATGATGTTTCCCTTTTCTCTAGCAGATGCATAAGATCTAGCAGAGAGGTGTGCAGACTGCGAGGCTTAAAGCAAGAGCACAGTTTGTGGTTTCCAAGTGTATGGCAGCTGGAGTCACTCCTACTGTTCGCCACAATCTATAGGGGAAAGAGGACAAATAATTATGTGAGCAATCCCTGCTCTGCAGCTCATGTCGCGGTTGTTAGGATGTGTCATAAAATTAAAACATAATTCTATGACAATTAGCCTCATAATAATATATTCAGAAATGCAACATTGCATACTGTGCCAGAAACTGTTTTATGCTTCAGTGTTTCACTACAGCTGTACTTTTTAAAGAACCCAACTATTTTAAACATTAATGTACTCAGTTGCTACCCATGGCTTTTTCCCATTCATGGAAAATAAAGTTGTATTGCAAACAAGAATCACCAAAGCAATGCTAAAAAGCTCAGCCTCTTCATAGACTTCATGTTATGAAATTCATGAAATAATACACGCGTTTGTTTCACCAGCCTACTTGATAATTATCTTTAATTAAATCTGCAATTTAATTATCTTTTTGCTCATTTTGTCCACCTTTGTAACCTGGCTAGTGGCAATGAACACCTAAATTGCACCTTAATTTACAGCCACTTTCATGTTTGTTTCTCAAGGATGGCGAGATGAAGTGCCTTCAGCAGCCCCACTTGCACAAGCGTTCTTAAGGCAGCTGTGTAAAACTGGTAATTAACACGGAGGCATTATCTTACTTCTCTGCTGGGATGCTAATGAAACAGTTACTGAGACGCTACTTGCTTGGTCAAAAAAAACACCACCAACAAACAATGGCAAGATATTTGTGAGTGAAGATGTAGCTGACACGGCACTTACTCAAGTCAGGGAAAATTTCTTTGCAATTGAATGGGCTTTGGAGTGCATTTTAGGGTAGCACAGTAAAATATACAAAAACAAACAAACCAAACCAAACCAAACAAACACCATTATATTAGTTTATATACTTAAAAAAATTTTTTTTTGGATTGCTAATCACACACTAAAGTATTAATTTTAACAGCTTAAAATCCAGGGTAGGGGAGAGGAAGTGAGTGTGTGGGATCCACACCTCCACTAAACCTGTGGCTCTGACCCTGGCGTTTTCTTTCTTTCCACCACACACACAATCACGAATACTAATGTGCACCCAGAGACAACATCCTCCCCTTCCCTCTTTTTGAAATTCAGAGGGAAGAGGGCTTTGTATGTGATAACTATTTTTGCCTTCATATTCCCCATTTCAAGATGATTTTCAGTCAGCACGATATTATGAATCCTATTTAACTATGCTTAAGATCCCTCATTTAGAGTTAAGTGGAAGAAGAAAAGACAAAATTGTCTTTGCAGATGTTAAGAAGAAATTCATTGCAAGCAATCATCATTTAATATCCAGTGCAGACTTTTTGAACAAGTGCTTTCTCTAAATAATAAATCAAATGAGTTGGCACTAACAATAATACCTTAGAATATGAATGAGGAAAACAAGAATATTAAAACAATAAAAACATTAACATACATAAATCTGCTCTTTACAGGAGGGAATGGCAGAGGACAGTGTGAAAAATAGCTATTGCTCTGATTCAGTTTTGTTGTGATCTGTCACCAACAGTGATGCCTGCTGCTGTAGGAAGGGAAGCAGGTCCTTCCAGCCGCCACGTACCACCTGATTTCATCTGAGCCTCCAGAATCTGTTCTGTGATGATGAAGTGATGTTGCCGAACCACATGCCAGACCAGGATGTTTCCCCCATCCTTTCTCCATCAGCGAGTGCTCGCTCACAGTGCTGGATGGCCTGATGCCCCCACCAGAAGCATCTGCTTCAATGGGGGGTCTTTCACCACAAGCTCTGCTGGCGCCTCCTGCAAGGACGTCCCTCAGTGTGCACAGCATGGGAGACAGAAATCCACAGCCTGTCCCAGCCCATGGGTGAATATGAAGCCCCGGCAGTGTTGCGTGCTGCTTGTCACCAAGGCATGCCGATGAGACCACCTGGCAAGTACCAGGACACCTGAGGGTTTATTTTATCTTTGCCTTCTGGTGCAGAAGAATCTCAGGTATAATATGAAACAGGTTGTCACGTTAACCAAAAGGTGCCACATGAGAAACAAGAGTAGGATGCAGGTTAAGCAAGCTAATCCAGGTTATAGATGTGAACTCCACACCTGGGGACTAAAAACAGCTGTCTCCTCTCTGCTCAAAGACGAAGGCGGTACTTGTCAGGTGGCTGCACCTTGGTACAAGGTACATAGGACTTTGAAATTAGGCAGCACTTTGATATAAGTATATTGTAACAAGACCGCTGTTTCTTTGGTCTGTTTTGTACTTTAGATGTACTTTATACGTTACATTCTGGATTAAAAACCATTTATGGAAATGGCTTTGCCTTGAGTCTGCCATATTCAGTAGCTGCAAAAATAAAATAGCAGAGGAAATAATGAATTTGAGACTGAAGTCACAGATTCCAAACAAAATGAGCAGCAAGTTCTAGATTAGCATTTTAATTGGTTGAGCTGGATCAATGTGTCCGATTACTTTAGGCCACCATGCTCCCATATGTCTTGACTTTCACAAAAATACCCGTTGTAGCTTCTCTTAAGCATCTGGATACAAGCAAATCTAAAGAAAAGTAGTAAGAGGAGAATGGTAACTGGGACTGACCTAAATCCATTGACTGGTCTTGTGTTTGGGCTGGATTAATGTTACATCTTGAAGCTGTCACAGAAAACAAGACACAAAGGGATGTGCAAACACCTAGAGCATAGCAATAGTGTCTGAGAACTGAGTCACAGAGGGTAAATGACTTTACTAAGGTCCTCGTGAATGTCTGGTGTCACCTCTAACTAAATCTCCAAAATTGCCACTTAAACACAACGCTACCTGTGCTAAAATGCTGTGATCTTGAGAATATGGTCCAAGACCCTCGTGTGCTCTGAGCTTCGCTACTCCTTGCGTGTTACAGAGTGAGAAACTATTCTGCAGGTAAGTGCCATCTACCCATAGATATCAACAGCTGCCAGTATCCCTGCTCCGATCCAAACATGCTGCTGCAGGAAGAGGGCTGGGGAGCACAGCGGCAGCCCCGTTCTGCAGCGGAGGCTGAGGAGCAGCCTTGTGCTGCTTGCTGACTGCCTCCACTCTGTTCTGATGAGGCTGGCAGAAGCCAGCAGGGAAGCTACTGCCTATTCTGTTACTAGCATGGAAATGGCATAGCTTTAATTCCTGTTGTTGAGCTCTATTTAAGTGACCTTATAGAAGTTCCCAGTGTAAGAGTATATTTTGTTAACCAACAAGTGATGTTAAGGACCCTTGAGATAACTGCATTTCATCCTAATTACATAAGGAAGTATGAAATACATCCACACCTTGCTATGTTTTCAGCTTTATTGGAATTTGCTACAGCTTCCTCCTTGCCTTCTTGGGGTATTGCCTGCACATTACCACCTGTGATCTATCTACCAGAAGAAATCTGGGCTATTGAGTCAACTGCAACATCCTACATACGTGCAGCATCAGAGACTAAGAGAAGATGTTTCAGCAGCACAGTCCTACGGGCTGATGTTGCAGACCCTGCAATCAAACATGAGGCTGTATTTGGAAGCAACTGTACCAGGTGGCAACATATAATGGAAGGCTCAGTGCCAATAAAAAAATCAGGATGATAATAATAATTAAAGGAGGGCTTCTTCATAATTTCTCTCATGGCAAAAGTATGGCCTTTCGAAAGGTGATGACCAGGTATTATTCATATTTCAACAGCCACTTGGGATTCTTGTTTAAAGTAGGCTAGATCAGCCTATAGCTTCATCTAACACTCTGCTTTGTGTAAAGCAGCAGGAAATCTTCAGTCTGAATGGGAGGGGAAAAGAGACGGCAGTGATTCACTGAAGCTGAAATCTTCTCTTTGTTATACACTAGTTTCCTTCTGAGTGTGTACGTATCGTCATACTGAGAAACTGAAAAACTTTTCTAAATGTCATTCAAGTTAAAATTCTGCTTTTTCAGCACACACACATGCACACTCAGAAAATATAGCACGTCTATTTTTGGAACATCCCCCAGATCATTTCAAGACAACAACTGGGACAACTGTTTTGTTGCTGAGTCACGTAGTGAAGTCTGTTAAGGAGGGACAGTGCATCACAATCCACAAAAGGGATTTAGAAGGTAAATTAACAAAAAATAGAACATACTTAATACTCTGAGATAAAACTGAGCAATCAGAACTGTAGCAAATGCACTTACTGTATCTGAATGTCTTCAGCTGGCTGCATAAATTTATCTTACAGAAAATCTCACACGATACACTTTGTGTAGCCATTCTGCATGTTTGCCCCTACTTTACCCTGAAGCATATGATTTTTTTTTTTTTTTTAATGTTAGTCAATGCTAAGGTGATAATAAAACTCAGTTAAGAGCAGAGAACTATGGCAATGACAATAACATGCAAAGGGCATTTTAGACTCTTTTGCAGTACACCTGCTGTAGAAACACAAAAGAATATAATTCAGATCACATCATTTCCTTTCCTCTGAAACCTCGCACAATGGCTCCTTCACCCATAGCCCTGCCTGGAGTGCACTGGCCACCCCTGTCCGGGGATCCCTAACCAACTGACAGCCCATCTTCAGAAGTCCTAAGCCAGAGAACTTCTGTCATTGCCTCCCAGAGATTACCTTTTTTTATACATCCCACCTCCCTGCTACCAGGAAGCCTGACCCACTATAAAGCTGTGTTTTGAAATCTTTCATTGATCTTGCCAATAGTTGTATATAGATTCAGAACTTGCCAAAGGAGGAGGAGAAACATTAAATTATTAAAAATACAGTGTAGGGTTAAGGAAGAGAATGATACCAATAATTTATGTCATATTTACCTGCAATAACAACAGGATTATGTAGCCATAAACTGAACTGTAATAACTGACCCAAACCTGCAAATCTTTAAAAGATTACATGGTGGACAAATTCAGGCAGATACGATTTAATAATTTGAGGCCAGATCTAACCAAAGGCTGCTTGCTCAGGTTGCTGGTTCCTACTTACGTTTATAATGCATTTGAATAAAAACAGCTGAAAAAAGTCAGACTAGACTTTGCTGCTTGTAAACATTTAGTAAGAACCTAATCGTATTCCTTTCGGAGAGAATTTTAATTAGCCATCTTCATTAGCTCTCTGTTCCAAAATACATCTAACATGAAGTCTGACCAAGCACAGCATGGCACTGTACTTGGATATATGCAAAGCTTTTGCCACTAAAACTTTCATCTCCTTCTTCCCTTGGAAGCACATGTTCTAGGTGGCCATCTCTGTCACCAAGCCTTCTTACTGCAGCTGAGGCAGCCTCTTCCATGTCACACAGGACTGAGGGCATTTGGCTTCCCTCCAGGGACAGAGATGTTGGCTGATGGAGAGAGAGTAGAAGGGACTTGATGAAGATTGCATGGTTCTCCCTTCCCTGCTTTTCTTGATTCAATGGCATACTCTCCTTAAAGGTCTTATAAAGATAATTTGGAAACCAAGGATTATGAAGCAGAGGACTTTACACAAAAAGCAGTTTTTTGTTGTTGTTGTTGTTTTCCCTCTCCGTAAAAAATCAGGAATCACTTGTACGCATTTCTGCTAATACATGCATGTATTGTCACACAGCTCCTTTCCTCATGCCCTCCCATTGAAGAAAATGGAGCTTCCCGTATTTTTAGAGAATGATTCTGGCATGAAAACTGTTGCCAGAATTGCAGCTACCTAGGGTGGTGTCAAAATTTGCTTCTTAAATGCAACATTTACCCTAAAACTTTCGTGAAAGCTGTTAAAAAGATAAAGCAGTTGCAGTTCATAACATATAAGCAATACTATCTTTTGTTGTTTTTGCTATAGTAGATTTCCAATTCTTCTATTTGTCATGAATGTATACCTTGCACAGGCTGTATCTGCGAGATACCTTTTTCAGCAATATTGATGGGTTGACGTCTTTTTATAAATGTTTTAGAAAAGACCTAGCTGAATAGTCCTAAACGATTATATTTAAAACATAAAGACTATTGAACTATATTTATTTCATATATTTTTATGGAAAACCTACTTATTTAAATACCCTGCACACACCGAATTTCCTGGTTATGAAAAAAGTGAAGAAAAATACTATTTGCTTTTAGGTAATCGGATTCTGTGGGATCTAATCCTATATCCTATTTATGGCTGTGCTAGCTATTCAAAATTAAAATGAACCTTTCATCCGTGTGTATCATAAATGGGCATTTATCAGGATTATATGATTTTGCAATCCATCTGAATATGTAACCAGAATTTGTTTTCTTTCCGTTTCACTATGTAATTACCATGCAACAATAACAAAAGTGACATGTTTGAAGAACAGATAAAATGCTGTAAATTGGCCAGTAATGGTGATATTTCCTCATCTTCTGAAAAACCCATTTATTCTCTCTCTCAACAAATCAAGGCATTGTCAGCCCATACTCATCTTGTGGCCAGAGGGGCCCTACCAATTTCTAGATGTAAGTGAATACTGGAATGCAGATGAGGGCTACTAACTAAGGCTTTCAACCCAGGCAGCTGGTCTTAGCTTGCCTCAATTTCTAAATCATCCATAATGGGGCCAAGACCTCCGAAGCACTAAAAAGAGCGAGCTGACATGCTGGACAAACTGTTAATTTTTTCCTGAAGAAGCTGCTATATTGCACATCTGTCACTGCTGTGCAGACAATTACTCACCGAGTGGAAAAAAAATCTGCTGCTTGTTTCTAGCATAGTTGTTAACGGGAGTAATGGAGAAACACAAGAGCGTGAGATCCACTACAGGACGGCTTCTCTGTGCTTCTCCTTGGTTTGTGAAGTTGCATTTAAAAATAAAAATATCTATGCTCTGCAGTCCACAGTGTCTCTCAACCGCTACAATTAAAACCATACATTAGGTCAGCTGATACTGAGTCTATAGCCATATTAGTGATATCAGTTGCAAACATTTTTGTACCTTACTTAAAATCTGCCTCTCTGAAGTACTGCATTGTTTGTAACTGACATGGGTAAGGTTTTCAGAGAGCATCATTGCAAAAAAATAACCAAAATCAACCAACCAAACCAAAGGCCCCCCCCCGGCCCCCCCCCAAAAAAGGCAAGACAGATAGAAGTAAGCACAACAGAAGCATGCATTGCATTTCATATTATTTCTTACACACCAATTAAAGATAACATTAAGAAATGCTTAATTGTAGAATGTCCATAAATTTTAGCCTGTGAGCTGCTCAGATAATATCACTAGTAATTACTCTGACCTTAGTGGGGAAAAAGAATGCCAAGGATACAGAGCTGGGGCACTCGGGCAACATTCAGACTGGGAAAGCACAAGGAGTAGGATGTGGAACTCATCATTGAATACAAAACTATGCAGATAGGGCCTTGTAACAGTATTCAGCAAAGATGGTAAAGGAATCCATAAAAATCACAATGTCCAACCACAACTGGTCCACACTGGTAATTACATGATTAAGATAAATTTGCATGAAATACTGACTAAGGGTCTAGGCAATGGGATTCAATATTTTCATTATTAAATCAGCTTACAGAATGAGGATAATATCAGCAAGTCCTCTACCAACCCTTTCTGAAGGCAGGAAAACCTTGGCATGGCAGCCTTCTGCTGGCCTAGAGGCTTTCTCCCCTCCTTTAGCAGGTAACACTACTCATGTGCCAAGTGAAGCACACCTTGTTCCAGGCCCAATTCTGCCAACTCCAAACTTTCAGAAGTCTTCAATCAGATCTCCTCTTCCATGAATTATTAACTTCAATTTAAAATAATTAAATTAAGAATAAAATACTACCTTCATGCTTCTTTTTCCTACCTCCTGGCACCGGAAAATAACGGACACGCATGGGTCACGTTTTCCAGGTAAAACTTTGCAAGATAATATACAACCAAAAGTAGTGGTTTTCAGCAAAATATACACAGTTATGGGAGACTCACAGAAGAACATACAGGACATGATCACAAGGTTTCATTTAAACTGGAAACCAACAAAAAAATCAAATCAATTTTTAAGGAAGATGGGTTGATTCCAGTTTGCAGATCACCACTTCAGCAGTGGGAAAGAAGCAGCCGTCAGTCCTGGAGGAAAGGCCTGAGGTGGGGGAGAATGGGCAGCGAGAAGTGTGGCCACAGCAAACACCTCACCTTCTAAAGGAAAATTAAAGAATCATCAAATGACACTCTTTTGCAGTAGAGCGGGTGGTGACTGCGAATTGGAGAGTGATTTATCCTGTCTGACACCTCAGACAGAAGACAACTCTAATGTACAGATAAAACCAAAAGTAACAAGAGTAGATCATACCGTTGGCAGATAATGGCACTGTCTTGCTGTAGAGAAATCTGTGTCTACTTAAAACGTCAGGTGTACAAAGTGATGTGCCTGTGTTTAGTAGCAGGCCCGAAGCAGGACTCTGTGATTCACTTGTCAATTTATTATATATTACCCTAAACCTGTTAAATAAATAAAATAGTATTTATTACCCGTTGACTCAAAAAAAAAAAAAAAAGTAATATCCAACACTTTCACGAGAAACTTTGGTATAAAATATTTCTTTTATGACATTAAATGGACACCTGAGATGACAATAAAGATTATGAAGTTGGGTTAAAAATCGAAACACACTACAAGTATATTTCATTTACCAAAGTTAACAGTGATGAGAAAGTGACAGCTTTCAGCATTTCAGAACAGATTTTAGTATTTACTGGGACTGGTTGTGGCAAAGTGAAAAACACTAAAGATTGGGCACTTCTCTCATCCATGCCTTCAGTGAACCTTGCTTAGTCAGTAGGTCATGACTGTAACATCAGACAAGTCACCTACAAGGACACTAACAATTTAATACTTGCTTTGAAAACTTAAAGAAGAATCACAGAATATCCTGAGTTGGAAGGGACCCATAAGGATCATCGAGTCCAACTCCTGGGTCCACACAGGACCACACACACAAAAAAGTGCGTATGTCTGAGAGCATTGCCCAAACACTTCTTGAACTCTGGCAGGCTCAGGGCCATGACCACTGCCCTGGGGAGCCTGTCCCAGTGCCCAACCACCCTCTGGGTGCAGAACCTTTCCCTAACCCCCAGCCTGACCCTCCCCTGTCCCAGCTCCATGCCGTCCCCTCGGGTCCTGTCGCTGTCCCCAGAGAGCAGAGCTCAGCGCCTGCCCCTCCGCTCCCCTCGTGAGGGAGCTGCAGGCCGCCATGAGGCCTCCCCTCAGCCTGCTCTGCCCTGGGCTGAACGAACCAAGGGACCTCAGCTGCTCCTCATATGTCTTGCCCTCTAGACTCTTCACCACCTCCATAGCCCTCCTTTGGATGATCTTTAATAGTTTTATATCCCTCTTATACCGTGGTGCCCAAAGCTGCACACAGTACTTGAGGTGAGGCCTGCACCAGTGCAGAGTAGAATGGGACATTCCCTTCCCTCAACCGGCTTCTTTTAGGTGTCTCGGATTTCCTTGACATTTTAAGCACTGTTGTACTTTCTAAAATGACTATTGCAGCTTCAATTAAACATTTTAATTTGTGTTTTGAGTGCTATTTTGCAGTGGCTAACATTATAAAGCCAAATTAGACAAATTACGATGAATGTTCATAGAAATTAAGTATTTTGAACCATTTCCTGCCAAAATGTATATATTCTGTACTATGAATGAAACAGAAAGCTGGTTCTTTAAGCAAATGCCCATATCTTTACACAGACCCTAACTTACCATCTTATAGTTCTGAATTATATAAGAATGTTATTTCTGTTAAAACTTAGCCATTTTCCTCCTTTTTTTCCCCCTTTTTTCTCCCTCGTTTTAGTTATTATTTTCAAAATTTTATTGACACTTGTCAAGGCTGTGCAGCCTGTGGGTGTGGAAGCACTTGCTGAGTACCTGACTACCTACAAAACAGATCTGAAACAAACTGTCTGAAATTTCAGACGTTTTGCTGCTGTGATCTAGGGTGCTTTGGTGCTATAGGACATGATCTAGTTTTTGTGATTGTAAGTAAATCTGTTGGTTGTCTTCAAGAGAATAGTTGTTTTCTATCCTTAAATCTGCATTGTGCATGACATTTGTACCCATAATGCCAGGTAGATGTTACATTTCAACTCAAGTACTGCAATTGCTGAGCTGCTAATGATCTCAAATCCAAAAGATTTCTACATCAGAAGACTACAAAATACTATGATTATGGATCTTTTAAAATAGAGATCCTATTGTTTCTGTCTTATATAATGATGTAAAAAATAAAATCTGGCATTTACTCATGGTCATACCCTCCTTAACTGGTATTTAAGGAGCTAGGGTTTCATTTGTGATCTTGCCTTATTAGTAATTATATATATATAGGTATATTAAGATAAGAAGCCAATCTGGCCTCAATATTAGGGGAAGTCACTTTGGTCCTCTAAACTGTTGGTGCTCCTTTATGAAATTACCATCGTCCTTTCTGAAGTGCTTTGAGATACCTGGTTGAAGAAAAGTATATAGCAGCTTGGAGTCCTGATTTCTTCTATTAAGAGGTCTTGATTTTAGTAAATTGTTTCCAATGTACCACTTTTTTTCTTTTTCTTCAGATTTTCATCTCCATTATAAATAGCTCAGTAAACCCCATAGATATATATATATATTGATATTTATTAATCACGGGTTGTTGGCTTTATATTATCTACTGTTATATTAATCACGGGTTGTTGGCTTTATATTATCTACTGTTATATTATATTGTCAGAGGTAAAGTTGATTGAGTTTAATCGCATTCTTTCTGAATGTGGCACTGAAGAGATATGAGTAGACATTTGTAATATCATGGCCTAGAAGAAAATCTTAGCAGGGCCTTGTGATCTCACAGCCCAGTACGGTGTAACTGTGGGGCCTCGTGTCCTCATGTCCCAGCATGGTGCCACAGCATGTCTTTGTAACATCATGGCCCAGCACACAGTCGTAACAGGGCCTTGTGAACTCACATCCCAGCACAGCTTCACAGAATGGAGTTGTACCCTCATGGCCCAGCACACGGTCACAGCAGCGCCTTGTGACGTCCCAGCCTGGCACAGTATCACAGCAGGGCCTTGTGGTTTCACTACCTGGCACAATGTCACAGCACCGCATTATAACCTCACTGACCAGAATAGTCACAGCAGGGCTTTGTCACCTCACAACCTGCCACAGTGTCACACCAGGGCCTTGTGAACTCACAGTCCAACATAATGTCTCAGTGCAGCACTGTCACCTCATGTCGCAGCACAGCGTCATAGTAGGCCCTTGTGAACCCATGGCCCAGCACAGAGTCATAGTAGGGCCTTGTGAACGCACTGTCTGCAGCAGTGTTACAGCACGTCGTTGTAACCCCATGGCCTAGCATGGTGTCACAGCAGGGTCTTGTGACCTCACGGTGGAGAAAAGACTCACAGTAACATCCAAGGTGATTATATCTGGAGGGAAAAAAAAAAAAAAAAAAAAGAGCTTGATTTTTGAGGGATTGTTACTCTACTTTCACTACACACTCAGACTGCCAGCTTTCCTTTGTTTATGGATGGTTTAAAATGCGTCGATTTACCATTCATATGACTTAAAAATACATTTTGTTTCAATACAAGTGACAGAGTTCATTTGCTGTTAGCAGCTTTGAACAGGCTGAGAGCTTATGGCAAAAGTTGAAGACCAGATCAATTAAGGACACCTTGTGGCCGGGGCCTAATGCAGGCCACCTGATCAAGGGGAGCTTGTTGATGAGGCCTTCTGGCTTCAGCTACAAGAAGCATCACACTCACATGCTCTCATCTTGATGGAGAACTTCAACCACCCAGACGTCTGCTGGAAAGGCCACCCAAAAGGCTGTGAGCAATCCAGGAGAGTCCTGGAGTG
The DNA here is from genome assembly GCF_011077185.1 of Oxyura jamaicensis. Lineage (NCBI taxonomy): Eukaryota > Metazoa > Chordata > Aves > Anseriformes > Anatidae > Oxyura > Oxyura jamaicensis. Next base: position 22,842,529 of record NC_048895.1, read on the forward strand.
CATCGAGGATAACTTCCTGGTCCAAGTATTAGACAAAACAACCAGTGGAGAAGTTTTACAGTACAGACAAACTTGTTAAAAAGGTTAAGAATGGAGGCAGTCTGGGCTGCTGTGACCATGTTGAGTTTGTGATCTCGAGGAATATGGGCCTGGCAAAGAGGAAAGTCAGGACCCTGAAACTTTAGAAGAGTGAACTTCCAGAGGGTGACATCCCTACCCATGGCAGGGGTTTAAGGCCATGGCATGGTCTTCAAGGCCCCTTCCATCCCAAGCCACTCTTTCTTCACAGAATCAGAGAATCACTCTATGATTATATGACACCAGGCCTCCTGGGATGCATCTTTAATACCTACACTACCTTAAGAGCAGCTGTCTCTAAGCAGATAGGAAATTTTGTCCAACATCTCACATGATTTCTTCCTTCTAATTATATTCATGATCCTTGCTTTTTCCTTCTCCTCATCAGTATTAATTGTAAGAAATAGCTGCTGAATCTGGACCCATATGAACAAAAGGAGAGCTCTCATTCATTGTGTGCATAGAAATTGCCTTTTGTCCAGGGAAATCTCTTCAGAGTATTTCTCTGTAAAGGTATTTTTCAGAAACAATTAGGATCACAAAGGTAGTATATGAAGTGTCACAGAATTTTTCTATGGCTTGAAAAATAATTATCAGCTTATTTGCATTGTTAAACGTTAATTAGCTGTGAATGGTATTTTTTTTTAACACTGCAATACTTCAATTTCTCATTACAAAATAATTTTAGCTCTATTAATTAGTTCTAACAGTAACTCATAGTAATGGATGACACCTTAAGTGAGCTATTAAATTCACTTTACCACTGATTAGGAAGAAGACAACTGAAAAAACCTGGCTAGGTTTACATAAAGACAGAATATGAAACAATACATTGCAGATTTATTGACTTTCACAGAAGCACCTCACCCCTTTTAAGTAACGTGGGTTAGCAGAACTAAAGATTTTGACACACTTTGGCGAGGTACATGGTTGACAGCTTAACAAATGGCCCAGCATATAATAATTCTATGTATTATTCTCCTTCTGTCAGTAGGGATCTACATCTATATCATATATGGGTGTTCACTTGTGTAGACATGTAATATTCATACAGGCAAATAATTTAATTTGCTTTACTACAAAGTAAAACCTTGCAAGCTTCTTCTTTTCTGTTTTGACTCACTAGGTCCAAACACATCACTGAAATATGGTTCTGGCCAAAATTCTTCTCTTAGCCACTTTCTGGATTGTGAAAAAAAAAAATAATCCAAGGAGACTTCCTTTACCATGGCATTGTAACCTTTGTGTGTAAGGGTAGAAATTGCCTAAACGGAGTTAATCAGAACTGTAATCCACTAGTATTCATATGCTCACTGACAAAGAGTAAATGAAAAGTAAATCGACTTACACACTACAGTATAAAAGCAACCTGATAATTGTGTTACTTATTATTTGCATCACATTAAGAAAACCCTTATAATTATTACTGGTTCACTCTAAAAATATCTTTTGTCAGTAATACGGCATATCATGGCATACAGAAAGGAAACCCATAACAGATTAGGAGTGTTCTCACAGATGATGGGACCACTAGAATTCAGTTCAACCCAACACACTCTGTATTACCACTATTCTTGTTCAAGCAATTTGTACATTTAGTGTTATTTATACTTACATATGTATGTTGCAGATCATATCTGTTAGTATCAGAAATGTGAGACCCACTATCACATACACTGAGAGGACATTTATAAAATTTTTGATAAATGTTCCACTTCACAAATTGTAGAACATTTAGATGCTTGCAGTAATCTGGAACATTTAGAAAAAATTAGGCAACACTTGTGGAAGAATTCAAACTTAATTTTTAACACTTGAAACCAGTAGTAAAGAACATAAATTTTACAAATTGCTACTTGCAAATGCAACAAGAGAAATTCCTGTTGCTTCCAGCATGATATTCCCTAAGGAAACAGCAAAGTTAGTGCAAGAGAGAAACCACTGGGAGTATGGTGAACTAGGTACAGCAGCCAAACAGTTGTTCTGAAGATGGGCCAGCACAATCCAGCTGACTCCAGTGACTTGCAGGAACTCTAATGCCATGGAAAATTGAGGACTCATTTCTATTATGGAGAAGGAAGTTAGGGCCCCAGTCTTCAAACACTTGCATGCATGTTTATTTTTAGACCTATGAAGTACTCCATCTTGAAGTCAATGGAGATATTTAGGTGCCAAAAGTGTTACATATCTTCCAGTCTTCATCAGTTTGGGGTCGAGCCAACACAACACCCTGTCAAGGTGGAAGAAATTTCAATTTGAAGTGCCAAAGTGTTAAACAGTAACTGACAAAGGCAGCAGTAGGCCTTTCAGAAAATTGGCCAGGTGAGGTACTGAAAAACAACGTCACTAGACTGGTACAAATGATCTTGAGGATTATCACCTAGCACATACATGAGATAACACTAAGAGAGAAACAATTGGGCATTATCACTTAACACATATATAGGGCTACAATTCTTCAGAAAAAAGGACAGGGATGAAGGACTATACTGAAGACTTAAAGCACACTAAACTGAACATATGTATGATCAAATATTCTGAAAGATAATCTAATTTTAGTAAGATCGTATAATTAGAGTAAATATATTACAGTAAAACAAAATCCTTGAAGGCTAATGACTTATATTCACAGTTTCAGAAGTCAGACTCCACATTACTTAAATTCATCATAACAATACTGTAAACAGTCAAGCCAAAATCATGATTTTCTAATAGATGGCATATCTCATATTAATTCAAATCACTTTTCACAGCTTTTAATAGTCACAGTTCTCATAGAGGCAGGAGATCAAGTTTAAAGAATCTGAGTGATTTTCAGCCTTTTACTTAAGGATTGACAAGCAATTTACCACCATGGTCAAATTACTTCCAGTATCTATTTTGGTGCAGTTACAGAAGAGACTCATAAGAAGCCCAAACATTTCCTAGTTAATCTAATGCTAGTTAATCATGAAACTTCCATTGTTGTGGTAAAGTTTTCCTCAATACCTCAGTGCAGACTTACACTACAAAGTTTGTTAAAGACTATGACAATCTATGCTGTTAAGCTTACAGTTTGTCTAGAAACAAAACAAAACAAAACAAAAAAAAACAAAACCAACCACTTAAGACAAGCAGAACATCCATGCTGAAATTGTTGCACCTCCTCCAAGACTTTTTAAAGTATAGAAATGTCATGAAAAACGAACCAAACCAAACAACAAATCCAATCTTAAATACCATACCTGTAAAAAAAACACACAATCACACCAAAGCTCTTCCAGAGAATTCAAAGCAAAAACATGACAACCTTTAGGAATGACATTTTCTCTTTTAACATGTTAGATTAGCTTTATAACGAGACTACAGGTGGAGAGAGAAATAATTCCCTGTTTTTCACTAAGCTGAACAGTACAGACTGAATACATACACTGCCTTTAGGTACGGGACTCTACTTTGGCCACCTTGGCTATTGTAGTTACTGTGTGCTAACTATGCCACTGCTCCCAAAAACACTGTTGTGAATGAAAACCTAGTTAAAAGGTCTCCTGAATTTAGTGTAAGATAGGGAAGGGATCCCCATTTCTGATATGGCTTTACTGAAACTACTCAGTGAGCACGGGGAGCGGGAGGGTAAAAAAAATGTAGTGTGAATTCTCCTCAGAGGAGCAACAGTTTTGGAGACCTGCTTGAAGAGAGAGTACACAGTCCTGGTACAGTTATCAAAGTATACACATACTTAAATACTTGTATTTAAACTTCTTAGAAGACAATGATAGCAAGGGTACCTCAAACACTTTAAACAAGGCATTCTGTGACATTGTGGTGTAATATTTTATGCTGGATAACAACCACCTAGAAAATAAATGCTAGTAAGAAGGTACAACTCTCTAAGTATAATAGCGTTAGCAGAATATACATCTATTTGCTATATTATCAACCTTAATTATACTTTCAGAAACAAATTTTTTGCATTCACTTGAGCAATAACAATGCTATCAAAAAGAGCAGTTTAAAGAACATACAAAGCCCATGAAGAATGAAGTCAAATTATTTTATTTCATCTTGCATTTGTGTTGTTAAAGCAAAGCATTCTATACATATTATTTAGCTGTTTACTGCCATTCTACACCCATTATTGACCTAATTGCAGAAAGATGGATGCAGGGACAAACTTGTTAAAATAAGCATAATGATAATGCTTCTCTGACTTCAACAAATATTTATTTAAAAACAGGATTCTGCCAGAAACTGCTCATGTGTTTCTTTTATTAACAGTTAATGGCTTAATTCACAGAACCGAGACACAATGAACATGTAGCAAAATGCAATGCCAATAATATTGTATGCGTCTTCTTTTTGCTAAACATTCTGCATAGGCAGAATATTATGTTAACAGCTGAACTACCAATTAATCAAACACCTAAATGGAAAGAATCTGGTGAGTGATGGTAACTTTTAGATACAACAAGATGATTCCATATTTATTTATGTAGGCATAAAAACCTTCAGTATCACAGCCATTAGGAATTCTTATCTGAAAATACTTGTACATGTATTTTAAAATAGTGTGAACCAGCTTTATAGCATGTGTCATGGTATGATTGCAAGTTAGGTATGGGAAAAACCTGAAGAAAAAAAAAATCCAAGTACTTTGACTTCTTTCAAAGCCAACTAACACTGCAGTGGCTTAAAAAAAAGAAGAAAAAACCAAAAAGCAATGCATTTTTGTTTTGTTTCTTAACACTAGCTTTAACTGTTTAAAATTACACTACTGGAATATCTTTAAAATCATTCATGTCAGATGTGGAAAAGCAGAAAAATGATAGTGTGAGTCTGAATGGGAATTTTACTGCGACATTAAAATGCCTTGAAACGCTAGATTAATATATTTTAATAAATCAGTTTCTTCTACAGCTTCTAGAAGATGAAGCTGACTGTTAGCTGTGGCATCTATAGGAATACCTGTTGGAAAACAAAGGTTTACTTATCTCCATACCAAAATCAATGTGATTAGTTTTAACGTCTAATCATTTCTAACACTGATATAAAACAAAAAGTTATAAGATTTCTGATCTTACTAAATAATTCTTCCATTAAAGCTATTTATTTTTATGCTCAAGCGGATCTGTCTGAATGTATGAATAGAGCTGAAAGCTGAAAAGAGGTTTTCTCTCAACAAGTATCCATTATTTTCCTCTTATCTTCATAAAACAGGAAATATTTTCAAGTACTTTTGGAGCTGCAGACTGATTTCTTGAGGAACTACTATGATGATAAAATGCACAGAAATACCTCAGTGTTACATATGCCATATTTTCCTACCCAAGATATGCTGGAGTTGTAACCAAAGAACAAGAATGAAATTTTAAGAGAGAATCGGTATTCCTTTACAGTTTTTCAAATAGAGCTAGAACAATTAGAACTAATATATTCATTTCCTGTCCTTAACTCACATGTTGCAAAATATTTGAAGGAATTTCTGATTGTGTACTAGACAAAGAGGTCTTCAGTTGCCCTAGCAGTACATTGCATTGAAAGAATGGGAGTATGCCACATAAATTCATTATTAAAAAACAAAAACAAACAAACAAACAAAAAAACCCCAACCAACCAACCAAACAAACCAAAAAAAACACAATTACAGAAGTGAGCACCTCTGCTGTCTGCAGAACTCCGGGTTCTTGTCCCTTTGCAATTATGTGGCCCTGAAATTCTCTGAATATGGAATGTGTTTAACTCAGTTTGGTTGTGCAAGAGATATTTGCACATTAAGCTATGCCCCAAAACCCTCCGTAAAAGTTGCTGTTTATTATAAATATCAAGCCTGTTTAAAATTTCTTATCGTGTTGAAAAATAAAACCACACAATGTTACCAAGGATTCAAACAACAATAGAGTTCTTCTGAATCTCAGAGAACGTGTATTCAGCTATCAGTAAAAACAATGTTAGGTACTAATCTTTTACTCTAGGTAAGTGTGAAAGAATGTTCCCAAACTGACAGTACTCACAGTGGAAAGGATGAACATTACTTTTAAGCAAATTCAGTGCTATAATGCTGCTACTTTTTCTGTTCCTAGCATTATCTTTGTGGAAATAATTGGTGAAGCTGAGAAAAAGACAAGTAATAAAAATACTTCTTAAAATTCATCAGTATATTTCACAGTCACATGAAGGAAGCTGTGCTCCCCTTATTCTAAGGAGTCATCTTTGCAAACATCTAGAGGTAAATATTTTTCTAAGCAGGCTGGTAGCAGAGAAGGTGAAGAGAAAAAGACCGAAGAATCAAATCCTGTTCCCTGTGTAAACAGGGTAAACATTGCCAACTACTACAACAGGGTCAGGATTTTCTCCTTAGTCCATCTGAACAACAGTTTTCTTCAGCCCTATCATTTAATTTTCAAGTAGAATTTGTTTTATACTGCAGACCAATAGTACCCTAGGAGCTTGATTGGTTACTGCTTAATGAAATTACTTCTGCTGACATTAGATACATTAGGATACTGATTAAAACACTTAATGATCCCTCTTGATTTTAAATTGCTAGCTTAGATTTGTGAGATGCCAAAGAATCTTTTCCCTTCCTTTCCTCCACTCTAATCTTGCTTCTCCATGTCCTTTTTCTGTTTCTTCATGATCATTAAAGATTGTGGCTCACTCACAACAGCACAATCACAAAACGAACGTTGAACACTGACTGCATTGTTTAAAATATGCCAAACCCCAGTACATAAACACTGAAAGACAAAGTCATCTTTAAAATACAATTTCCAGGTTCAAATTTGATATTATTCTTAAATGTGGACACACTGAAGATTATTGATATAAATAGAAATCCAAATTCAGAATAAACTTTAAATATCTGCTGAAAAAAGATAATCCTGTAAATGTAAAAACAAGTATAAAAGCTTTACTTTTGAGCTTGAACGTGGAAGACTGTGATACACTGCCAGATAATGATGTTGGAATGGCATTCCTATGATGACAAAACCATATTTCATGCTCTTATACAAAACTGTATACCATATCACCTTCCAGTTGGAAACATGTATATCTTACGGGCAAAATGACAGCTTATCCTCAAATACTGTTAAACACTAGAAATATTAGGTTTGGAAATTTTGCCTGAAAAGGGGGAAAACACAATAGCTGTATAAAGTTCCATTTTCCTTGACAAATCTTATCAAGACTCTTGAGATAAAATTATACTTACAAAAAAAATTTGCTTAGATACTAAAATCTGCTGTGTCAGAAGCTTTTATGAAAAGAAGTGAATATACTGAATTTTATGCTTAATACAAACTCTAAGACCAGAGAAAATAAAAAAAGTACAAGTGTCCGTACACCTTAGCACCATTGTAAAGTTAGATTCAAATGCCGGTTCTGCCGCTGTGGCTGTACTTTGCAGCTGGTGTAGCTGATGTGAAGCACAAAGACTTCAGTGATCTTTGAGAAGAGAATAACTGGATCTGCTGATCATAATGCATAACACAAGACAGCAACTTTTTCTCTTGTCTTTTTAAATTACTTTCGATCTTTACTTTTACTTGGCAGCCAGAGTGTACTTCTGTCAGCTAAATCCAAGTCCGAGTCCTTTTGGTCTCTGGATGGCTCGTATTGGCTCTGCTATCCCTTTGCCGTCTGGTCCGAGGCCTGTGCCAGGAGTCCAGCCCATGCTCTGAAGCATTCGGTTTCCAATGTTATTTTCTGGGATTGGTTGGGTGTTTTCACCTACAAACCCTGAGATTAAAGAAACACACAGTATTAATCAGCACTGCCTGCCATGTGGAGAATAGCAGGATAATCTCCCTTAAAGCTTTAAACCTTCTTATTCTCCTAATTCATCTAATAGGTTGCTAGAACAGGCTGTCTTTGCACATGTTGACCTCCTCACTGCTTATGAATCTAAATAATACAGCCTGAGGCTTTGCTTTATTTTAAATGTTTCTAAAGTCTCGCTCAGTTTTTAGATGTGACAAATATTGTCGCAGATCCTTTTGTATTCCAACACAGTGGGTTTTATATGTCAGTCTCGAAGAACACGTACCCCCTTGCACAAGTCTACCAATACACAGACAAGATGGCCCAGATGTCTCATCATATAAAATTACTAAGCCAAGGCACACCATAATGTCACAACCATCTTTTCATTCTCAGCAATATTTATCAATGTTCAAAAAGATCTCTTGCAATAAAACATGATAAATATTTTTGATTAAACAACTACAGCTGCTACAGAGAAGATACAAATAGGTGGTCTAAAATTCTGAAATTTAGCTATAGCCTTACACAGTTTCTCTTTTATTAAAGATGCCAGAGATGTTTAATATATCCATCTTTATTTTTTGGTATGTTCAGTAACATTTGATGCTGTTTACGGGTTTCTTCCTATACAACTGAGATCTCAGAAAAGCTGTGCACACACTACAGAAGAGATTGTCAGGATTGCAAGTATAATGTAACAGATTCATTTTCTTATGACTATAGCGTAAAGAAATGTCAATGTCAAATAACAAAGCTGTTTTTTCCCTCATCAGCCAAGATCCTCAAGCTAAACTTTTGGAGATGATGCATGGATAAGCTTTCCCATATGTAGCTGTCTTGCATGAGGAATACAAATGATATTTGTTTCAAGAATTTGCAGTAAAACTTAACGAGTTACACCATACAAAATTTTAAAAAGTTTTGAAGCTTTTGAACTAACATGAGCGTTTTTATACAGGCAGCTGTTTTTTCTTCTCAGCTTTTTTCAACATGTTATTTCCCCCTGATAATAGAACAACTGAACTCACCACATGCCCAGCTTCAAACATTATCTGTTTAACTTTCTGCCTACTTATTCTGGCATGCTACTTTTTAAAAAATACTGTAGGAGCAGACCATTGTGTTGTGCTTTTGGAGACCATGATCTCTTCAATCAAGTATTTACTACTGACAAGCAGCTGGCTCATTGTTATATTAACTTACTAAGCAGGAACACAACAAAAGTTGAACAAGCTCTTCTGAAAAACCTCATTTAACACACAGACATAAAATGAAAACAAAGCCCCACAGTGGAAACCCCCCACGCAGACAGAGGGTCAAAAGGAGAGGTGCATATTAAAAACCTTATAGTGATTGAGATGATGAATGTACAGTACTCAAGCACTATTCGCTACAGATCTGTTTAGATACAGCAAAACAGTGGCCACATGAAAGGTAGGCAGCTTCCAAGCATCTCAGTCTGAGTCAAAAAAAAGGGAAACGTACTGAGAGAAGGCATCCTTTAATACTAGTTTGAAGCTATGCTTAATGCTAGGCTTAAAATAAAGGCTTTTAAGTTAGATGACTCCTGTCCCCGAGAGGGTTCCTCTTGAACTGACCAGCACAGAATTCAATGACCAAGACTTCCTTTCTTTTCAGGCCCCCACAGGCAGAGTCAATTTTCATACAGACAACTCCCTGACACTGCCTGGCATACACAACACAGGCTTTGCAGCCTTCTTAGTTATACTTTCTAGCTCAAAAAATGGTGAGAAGAAGAAAGGCTACCATTCAACAAAAGTAAAGGTAAAACCTCACAAGCAAAATCCAAGAAGCGTGTTTTGGTCTACTCTTTACAACTCATGGTAAGTAATGGGATGTGGTTCCAATTGTGGGACAATTAATGGGGGAACTTCCAAGGAAAGATCCAAGAGATCCACCAAGCAGTAAAGAAAAAAGACATGAGTGTATTTTGTAAGTATTGGGAATATTAAATGATTCATAATGCTGCTTAGCAACAAAGAGAAATGCTGCTAGGATAGCATGCAAAGCACAAAGCACAGCTTGAGTAAAAAAAAAAAAAAAAAAAAAAAAAAAAAAAAAAACAACATTTTTTTTCATTACCCTATTTGGAGGAAAACCGACAGACTTTTCCCTGCAAAATATGTATCTTCCTACATGAATTTCAATTCTCAGGACATCCAGAGCAACCTCACACAAAGGTATATGAAAGAATAATCTGTACCATAACATATTATTTAACAAACTTATCTATTTTTGATATTCTTTGACATAGTTTTTTTTTTTTTTTTTTTTCTTCCTGTAACTAACAGGAAAATTGGAATACTTTTTGTTTTTACAGATATAAAATGCTTCTAAAATGTATAAAAAAAGTCTTTTTTACTCCACTGCGCATACTTTGCTATTTCCTGTTAGAACACTAAGACCTGCCCCGAAGCCTTCTGTTTTATTCTTATACTTTGCCAATTTGTAACAAAAAGAAAGAGAGCAGAAACCACCATAAACTTGGCTTCACAACTCACTTTTGGGCAAACAATCAAGCAGTGTCCACTGTCCAAAGGATACTGTGATTGGAGACTTTGTACAACAGCAAGAATAAGGCAAAACCAAAAAGCCACCCAACTTGCCTATTTTGTGGGCATGTACACTGACTAATTACTCTTTCATGCAAATAAGGTAGATATAGATAGCTTTTATTTCAAGTCTGAAAAAAGGTTTAATATATGCAGGACATTCTTTTGCAGTAGAGTCAATTTTTTATCTAAATATATATCTACATCTGTCTTACATTTTTCAAATGATGGATGAAAATTGCAGGAATGTTAATTTGTAATGTAATATTTTACTAGAGTGAGAAGAATATGGATAGCTGTATTCATAACTGCCCTTTTCCTCCATTCCATTGCCAATGAGCAAACAGAAAAAAAAAAAAAAAACAAACAAAAAAACAACCTTACACCTTTGATTGACTGCATGATAGAAAAGAGCTCTTAAAAATCATGCTACACTGTTTGTTATTCCCCTGACCCTCATTCCTATGCTTTGGGCTTTCATTTTCTAATTAAAATCAGTAATTGTCCTTGTAATATTCATCTTCAAGTTCAGTTTTTAATTCATGCCCATGGCACTTCTTGGACTAGCCAGTAGGCCCTTTTAAAGAGAATAGTCCAAGCACACTGGCCTTTAAAAGGGCGGTGCTACCTCTGGGACGTGTTCAGTCTCGACCCACCCAGGAGCAAGAACAAAATCAACCCATTGTGCCATCCCACAAAAAAAAACTATGCAACGCTGTATTAAGCAAAAAACCAGGGATGCCTTTTTCTAACTTTATTGCTCTATGAGGTTTAGTGGTGTTGCAGGGGTTATAAGGAAGTCTCTGTAGTAACCATTTGTTGGAATTCCCTGTGAAGAGCCTTTTCTTTTTATGGACTGAGAAGTCTTAGCAACCATAACAATTTGGTTCCTGATCTACCATAGGCTAAGTCTGCATGCAGGAGTGGTTGCCATTACACAAGTGAGGAGCTAACACTGAGGAACAGCAGCTTGCTTGAAACAATAGCACTATAAAATTCTTCCACTTGCATCCCTTCACTTCACAATACCAGCAATACACCTTGGTGTACCCGAATGGGCATACTTCAAGGTCTACATTTATTATGCATATGACCTTACATACACAGAGCATGGTATGAGAAGGAAGAAGCAAAATTAGCAAGTGAAAACCAAGAAGTCACCACATTTGTTAAATTTTGATACGATATTTATGGTGGTATTAAAGGCAGGCTTCAATGAAAAATAAAGGTATGCAATTTCTTCTTAACAGCTGTTGAGACAGGTATGTCCTGGTTAAACAGTACACTAGCATTCAGTGCCATACCCTTGATTTTACAGTGATTGCCATGAATTAATTTAATTCCATCTGTAAGCTAAAATCAGATCAGAGGTCTAATGCTGCTGCAGGCTCCACATCTGTTTAATCATTTTTGGATACAACAGCTTGCAAAAGTTCAGGTTTTAAATTTGCTTCATATTTAAGAAACAATGTTATACCAATGTACAACATCCTCAGCAGGAAACAAATGAGCCTATGTACAGTTTTTATCTGACAGATCCATTGTATTTGAAAAATGCTTCTTCTAAAATACTTAAAAGCTCACCAATTTAGTTATCATTTATTATAGAATAATAAAGGAACTGTAACCCTACCAACTATTACTATGACAATATTTATTTGTATGGTACAATTTCTGAATAAGACTAACATCAAGTATGTTTAGTTTAAATTGGGGTGAATAAAATCAGAATATAGTGAGGTTCAATCTCTTAAATAACCCTTATTTAAGGAAATGCTTTAAATATATATATATTTATTCCAGCTGGAAGAAACAAATGAAGGCATACTGAAGTAATCTCTGGCTGCTAAACTATTTTTGATGTTAAGAAAATGTTTTTTTTAAACAGTTCTGAGAAAATGACACTGTACAGAAATATAGTCTTGGCCTTTCATCTTTCTTTTGTATGATTAAGACCTGTGAGTAGAACAGCAATGCCTTTGCAGAGCATACCACAACTATTATTTCCTCTTCTATCGCTCCCAGCAGCCTTAAATCCTTTAAATCCTTTCCTAGAAGGATCTCTTTTTGCTTGGGTAATTTTTGCAATACATGGCCTGCTAACCCTTACCCCCTACCCTGGATCTCACTTATGTCTATCACAGCAGAGTCAGTCTTTCTACCTCAAATCTTCCAAGGAGCATTGTGGATGGTAATTCACTTGCGTAATTGGCTCAAGAGATGAAAATCTTGTATCTGCCTCTCTTAGCCACTAATCTATCCAGCTGACTGCAAGCCTAATTGGCAGCTTGTTTAGTAATTTGGCTCCTAAAGTGTTGTATTGATGTTGGATAAACAGCCAATGGAAGGCGAAACGATACATGCTGCTTCACTTTAAAAGCTAGTGCACTTTCCCCCTCATTTTCTGAAAGCATTTAATATTCCATCTCTTCTTTTTCTTTTCTGATTCCTCACTAGACAGATGAGCTCAGAACAGTAGGGACTGATCTTGATACACAATACATTTTAGAAGGAACGTAATCAAAATAACATGTCGCTGTAGTGCATCTTTTTTTTTTTTTTTTTTTTTTTAATGTCATTTCTCTCTAACAAAATGGGAATCAGACTGCCTAGATGCTTAAAACCATTTTGGATAATTGTACAAAGTCAGCAGTGTGACATAGTTGACAGCTGTACCGGTATGTTTAACATCAGTACCTCTAGTGTTTTGCACAATTCAGTACACTATAGCTGCATAAATAATAAAAAAATCACTTATGAAAATACCATATTATTTAGCTAAGTATTTGAGATTGGATTTTTAGACCAGACTTTTACATATGCTTCACACTGAGGTATCAAACACTGTGTCTAAAGAACAATCTTAGAATAATTATAGTCCCAGTTATAGCTTGCACTGTATTCTGCTCTAGCTGGCACAGTGTTAAAAACAGCAGAGAGGACAGACTCAGAGCCTCAGTAGGTGCTGGAAACCTCCATACCTACCCAGCAGTCACAGCACAACTCTGTTAATGTTGGCGCTGCTAGAATTTCATTCCTACTGCCCCACTGCTGGGTGTATTAAAGGGATGGTTGCATAATTGCAGCATGGGAAGATGCATCCTTCCCTGCACTATAGACCCTAAATTTTATATTTATTTACAACCTTCCCAACGCAAATTCACACACTGATGACAAGTCGGACACTGAACTGGTTTAACTGGTCATCTCTAGCACCACAGGTCACTTGGAGCTGGGCTTCCAGGTGTTCTTCCCCTCCCATGCTCTATCAGCCCCTGCTGTGGGTAAAGTACCTCTTGCCTATTCAGTCTTTACTAACAATGGCTGGAGACAGCCAGAATCAGTAGAATCCCATTTATTCCTTGGCAAAGGTAATCTCTTGAAATTCAAGCCTGTCTTTTCACTTGGGTCCAAATGGGGTCAGCTTCACTTCCCAACTATATTGACAGAAAGACTCACAAGACTTCGTTTCAGAAGAAGCGTTTCCACCAGGAAGCTTTCCTAAATTCTGCTCAATACATCTAGAATTTACAGCAAAATTGCCCCCTTCTAATAAGCATTCCCTGACTTTTCTGAAAAGAACTGTAACCCTGCACGGAATCCCACAGGGAAAGAACTTAAACCACAATAATATTCTCCAAATGGACAGCTCGGTTATCATTAATTTCAGCGGAAAGATTGAGGATTAACTGGATATTAGGACTACACCCATTATGGTAGCTCTAACTGATCTTAAACCAAATTGGGATGGAGTGCCAGGATACTGGAGGTACTGGGTAATAGGCACTTCTATAGCCTTTTCTGTGCCTATGTGGTTGAAGTATTATCATCTGTCAAACTAAATATAAAGATGAAGATTAATTCATTAAAACTAGGAAAACACATCTGCATATTTATATGTGTATATATATATATAATGTATTACTACAGGCTAAATAAGCATTTGCCTATTTATTAGGGCCCATGCCTATTCTGCTAAGTAGTACACAATAATAAATGTGAAGAACAAAACCAAAGAAACTGAGAACTTTACTAAGACTTCTGGCTAAAATACACGAGATGATAATAGTACTTAAATGACTCTTGTTTTGGAGGGTTTTCTAATAGAATGAAGATCTGGGAAGACACTGAATTACCCCATTCCAATTGAAATATATAAAAATTAAACCACATCCAGCAAACTGCTTTGCCATGGATCTCACCCACTCTCTTTAAAACGTAATCCTGTCACTTACATAGCCAACAGCACTCCTTGTGTTGGTAATGAAGACATCAGAATGCAAATCTTAGACATGAAATTAGCATTGGCAATATCAAGATATATGTTGACAATCAAAAAAATTAAAATTTCCTCATGTTGTACTGGAAATCAAAGGTGAAAATTTTCTTTATGGAATCTGGAGTATTACAGGGATCTATGATAGTTTTTGTCAGAAACTTTTCTAACCAACCACAGAGCTTTTATAGAAAGACAAAAAATGAAAGTCCGAAGTTCTTACTCAAAAAGTAAGTTACATGCTAACAAACCCTGAAGAAACATGATTTTTACTTAATCTATAGCAGGTCTATTTGCAGCACTGATCCCTATTCCTTCAGGAGGGAGAAAAAAATCACCATTAACCAAGAGGTTGCTCTAGAGAGCTGGGATAAGAAGTTATATTGACTGAGAAAAAACACCTATTTCCTCTGTGCACATTTTAACTCCCAAACCTTTCCGGGTCAAGAAAAGTCCTTTGGTATCAACTTAAAGCAGGGTGACTAAAGTGCCATGTGCCACTTTTATTGATTGAGTTCTAGGAATATAAAGTGTTGCTCATTTCATTAACTCTTCCCCAGTAATTTGAAGGATCCCCTAAAACAGGATTCTTATATTAAATGGGCCTGAGAAAAATAATTTCCTCTCATAACCTTCCCCTTATCTACACGCAGAAACAGGTCATCTATACTGTATTACCAACAGTGTTCTGGGGAAAACTGTATTATGTGCATCAGCCCACATGGAAAAGGCAATGATTGAAAAAAAAAACACCACCAAAAACACCACCAACAAAAAAGCATGTAAAATGGAGGTGGCTTCTCTGTGGGGCACCATTTTTTTATGGTAGCTAGTAGAGAAAGAGCAGAACTTACAGAGCAGCTAGAGGATGAATATTCCTACTGACACCTCTCAGCTTCATTGAAAATTATGTCTTATGCATACAATCCCCTAATGAGACGTATCTTTGTAAACTGAAAAGTCTGGTTTAGCCTTTTCTGAGCAAAAATTTCTTAAATACTGTCTTTAAGGACACTGGTGATATTCTCTGTTAAGACGGTTTATGATTCTTGAAGGTGAAGTCCAAAAGATTCCACAGGAGGCAATATGAATGCTTTCCACAGCCAGAAAGAAACAGCTATCTTAGGAATGACTCCCAGAGTCATCTGGAGAATTATTTTTGAATCTTTTGCATTCTGGGAGAAGAGAGCATGTAGAAAATACACATACATCTTCTGCTGATCTGAAGGGTTCTTCTGGTCTTTGTATTGGTTGCACGTACAGCCTGAAGAATTCTGTCTTCTCTCCTACTTTTCTCTGTATCACAAGAAATTCCTTGGCAAATTCGCAGTATAAACTTGCTTCTTGTTGCATTGTGGATCTTTTCTTCTGAAGTTTGCTACTGAACTCTCCTCATTACTCTGGTGACCATATGAAAGGGACCCTGCCTGAACCAGTGACCTCTGCTCAACATGAAAAGTCTTTTGCTCTGCAGGGACAGTAGTTTCAAATATTGTATGGCACTCCCTGATGTTTTAATTTTTGAACTGATTTAGTGAAACAATATGATAGCAGAAGAGAAATGAAACAGAAATTCAATGAGTTCCAAAAAATAAAAATAAAAATAAAAAAAAGGAGCATACATATGCTGGAAGATCAAGCAGCTAGGCCTTGTACCTTAGAAAGGACCTTGGTAGACCAAGGAGAAGAAACGCAGTAAGGCAAAGCGTTCACAACACGTCAGTGTTGTATTGCTCTGTGAAAAGTGATTTCTGTCTATGGAGTTGTACATTTAATGGAAAAGCAATGAATCTAACTAGAAAGAAAGTAGGCATAAAATAGTTTGGCTAGTGTTTTGGAAATTTACTGCCAGTTCAACCAAGTCAGCAGAAGTTTTCCCTTTCTTTGCAACTATCTCAGAAAGTTGACCTTCACTATAAACTTACCCTCAGACACCTCTGTTATCACACTGTAATCACAGTCTTTTTCAAATCATCATTTTGGTACTGCAGATATTCAGGCCTGATTTTTAATCACTGACATATTAAGCATCAGCAAAATAGTTTGCTTAGCTGTTCCATTGGCAATTTTTAAAAAGGAATGAAAACATGTACCCTTTTGATTACCTTGTTAAAGTGAGTCATGATGGCATTATAGGAGTGCTCAGTATTTCTACTGTAATTAAGAATCTGTCATATTTTTCATTAAAACACATTCTTTAAAATGAGACACTTAGCTTGGTCATTTCAGTCTGTACCAGCCTGAAGAGTAGCAATGCAACATGCCATCCAGACAAAGACGTTAACATCTGAATTCTGCTTTTCATAAAAATTATCAGTCTTGGTTAAGTTGCCCATAAAATGCATAATAACATACATTTTTTATGAAAAATCTTTGCATTTCAACTACAAAATAGCTTTATCTTTTTTAAAATATATTTTGCAGACTTTCTTCCTGCTCCAAACCATGAAGCATACTAATGTAAATATTGGACAAAAAAGATTATTTTCAAATAGAAATAAATGTTTCTTTGTAATGCATACAAGCAAACTTAACCTTTTAAATTCTGGATCCAACTTTCTACACTCTGTAAATTAAGTTATTAACATCCCACAGATGTCAAGCAGAATTTGCACATCAAGGAAAATTTCAAGCAAGTAAGATTAAGAGGTTTCTGATTAAAAAATAAAAATAAAAAAATCTAAAAGGTCCTGGGGATTGAACAGGAGTGGGTTGAGAAATAAAGCTTATACAGAAGATGACAGTCACTATGAAAGGAACTGGAGTGAACGCATACACAGTATATGAACATGGTATCTGAAATTTGGTAGCATCTACTGGCTTGATATGAGACTTTAACTAGATAATCTAAGATGTTCACTGAAATTTCTGTAAGCATTCCCAATGCATGCAGTTCAAGTATAAACAATACTTCACTGAGAATGTCCTTTCTATTGCATATAAATTGTGATTTTTTTTTTGGTTTTGTTATTATTTTCATTGGTATTGGAAGCCAGTTTTGATAGCGTTATTTCCATGATCATTTATTAGCTTGCCTAAGAGTTTTTTTGTACAAACTTGAGGGCGCTGTATTGCTGCAATGAAATATGTCAGGGTGTCATCTGAAATTGCTCTACTGCTCAGGTAGCCGGAGAGAGTATAAAGTCATTGAGAATGACCTGGCCCCACATCTGATTGCTGAATCACTGAAATAATATTGATTTCATGGAAGAAGCCATGCAAAAAAGTATATATTCATTATGTACACCACTTGATTCTTAAAAGAAATTGTAGGAAGTAACCAATTTTTCCTAGTATTTTATTTAGTTGATAAACCAATTATCTATCTAAGCTCTGCTAACACACAGATGGGGCTATATCAAGTATCCACAAATCAGAAAATTTATTTTAATAAAATAAAAAAAAGGCCAGAATAGGACCCTATCGTCTCAGTACTGTCAGCTCCTAACAATCCATACCTAATATTATCTCCCATTTTCTTCATTGCTTTTCAACACAGCTTTTCTTCACCTTTACAAATGACATTTTTCAAACTGTAAAATGCACTGTGCTGCTCAAACTTTCTTGCTTCAATCGTTTCTCATTGCTGTACAAGTAAATCTACATCCTTTGTTACTAATATACACAAACCTATTGGTATGTGACTTTGACTCCAGGCTGAGAACAGGCTATAAATTTAGAAATCAATATCTAACTCTATCAATATTCATTTTACTTTTTCAATACAAAATACAAAGGTGAAAGAGCAGTAAATAAGCTGGAGTACTGAAATAAATTGGGTGTTCTTGTCACAATTAATAAATGTTTAACGAATAACTTTGCTTGCTCCAGAAGTCTACAGCTCTGTAAGATGTCTGAAAGTAGCAGGTGCTACCCTTGTGAGAGTCAAAAACAGAGAACATATTTCAATACTTCATCGGTATCACCAGTCATTCTTTCTGGTACTACTGACTCTAAACATAGAAATGTCTATTTTCAAAACTGTGCAGAGCACTATGGGAATTACTATACCCAATGTCAGTTTTTTTCAGAAACCACAGCATTTTGAAAATACTTTTTTTTTTTTTTTTTTAAAGTGGAGTGGCTTATATTAGATGAAACTTTACTAATACGTAGCACATGCAGCTCAAAAAAAAAAAAAAATGCAGTTAATCACTCATTTACAGACAGCCTTTCAGGTTTCACTGTGATGTTAAATATAGAAGATTATTAACTTCTCCTATTTTCCAACTGGTGTTCAAGTAAGCATATATATTGTTTTTCCCTTTCTTTCAATAATAAAGTTTACCTACAAATTCTTTTGTATAACATCTGGTTCCTCTGATCCTATACCTATGCTAAAGCCACCGAAAGGAGAATAATTCAATAATAAACATAATCATTCTTTTTATCCTTATTTCCAGATATATTTCCAGTTCTACCCTGTTCCTTTCAAAACCTGCTATAAAATATTGATACGTATAAACAAGGCCCATAGGATTTGAACAATAATTTAGTTGTAGCAAGATTAGTAGTGAAGAAAACTGTAATTTACAAAATGTCACACATTACCTATGCATATGTAAAAGTTACCCAAAGTTTACCAAAGTTTATATTTGCTTAAAAATTTACAGTGATGAAATGCAGAAAATACTTGTGTGAGTACACCGTAAAAATCCTTCCTCCTTCTGAAAAGAGCAAAATTGAAAAAGATTACCTTGAACCTGAAAAGAAAATAACCCTACATACTAGTTTAAAGGTACTTCATATGATACCTTTACCCACCATTATTCTCTGTCACCCTCCGCATAAAAAAAAGACTTAGAAATTCACAACCTCTGAAACTGTGAATATATAGATACATAACACTGAATATAATATATTTGCTTTAGTATCAAAATATTGGCTTTGCAAAGTTACACAGAGGAACCAGCTTGTAAAATAAAATACTGAACACTGAAAGCCCAAGGTAAAATGAGTAATAAAATGAATTTCATGATACTTCATACCCTCTTAGTACAAAATGACATCCTTTAGTACTTGAAAGTTGTGAAGTGAAAATCACCTTGTAGAAATAATTATATTATTCTCTCTTCAGCCATTAAGTATTTTTCTTTCTCACTTCACATATGTTCAGAGTCTTAGAACCTGACCCAGACGTTCTCTTCTTCCATACTGCTGCCACTAAGGTGCTTTAATAACATTTTAAATATTATTCTTGGTCTGTTTCTGCCACTGAGGTTTAAAACAATGAAATTTCGGGAGGGGGAATTCAGCTGGAATACAAACATTAGGCTTCTCTAAAGACAGATATCTAGAATATATTTGAAGATGCATTGCATACGTTGCTGTAATAATTGATATACGACTACCATGTGCAATCCAGATTTACATATTACCAATATAGAAAAAGCCTCACACAGACACACATGCAGTCTAATCCTTCCAGTATGCACAGATATAATTAATACAAACAAACTGACAGGAGTCCTATAAATCACTTCTAGGTATTGAAAAAGTCATTTCACAGCTGTGACATCAGCAAAATACATGCAATGGTTGTGACCTCGCATCTGTAAAAATCTTTCAGAAATGTGCTTGCAAGTTGCTTCCTATTTAATCTACACCACTAATTTTAAAGCTTATCTCCACATTTTCAATTGTTTGCCCAAGAATTCACATCTTGTCTTTATGGTACAGGATACTTATTATATTCATATAAATTGCTCACAGAAAAAAGATACCCTATGCCTTCTAACCTGTAATGCTTAAACAGATATGAGCAGTCATTTTTACTGCCTGTGATTCTCAATATATGAAAAAAGATTCACTCTCTTTAAAGAAGTGCTATGTTACATAGATCTAGAAATTGGGAATGTCTGAGGGAGAGCTAAGAGTATATTTATTTCTTTAACTCCATTAACAAGTAGGGATAGGACAAATCTGAAGTTACATAATAAGTTACTGAATTTACCCAGCATTTCTCTGGGTCACTGACCTACTGCTTTGTATTTACAGATTTAACACTGTGTTTTGTATTCTGTCCCACTGAAATTGGTTACCTGTGGGTCCTGGCAGGGGAGCAGCTTTCCTTCTCCGTTTGATGTCTCCCATGCACAATGATCCTAAATGCACACTGGTTTGCCTGCAAGTAATTATAGGAGAAAACTATTAACAAAGGAAGAAAAATGTCACATAAATACACAGCTTGTATAATCTAAACCTATATCAAAACATTCAGCCAAGATGAAGCTGCACAATGAAGCCACCAATCTTGTTTATATCGAAGCATAATTATGTTTGTTGACAAGCGCTCAGTATCTAAATGCAGCATCATAAATTGTTCCTGGAATGAATAATATAAAAGGAATGCTTTTTAATTTTCAAAACTGGCCATCTTTCTAGCCAACATAAAACAAAAACACTGTTGCTCCTGACAGGAAAATAGCTAAGATTAATTATCTAAAGAGATCACAATATTGTTGGTAGGCTATCAATGAGCCTAACTGTCAGAACAACATTTATTACAGGAAAAGTATTATCAATTTCTTTTAAGGTAAGATGAAGAATGAATGAGGAAACATGAAACAGTAAACTCTTCAAAGGTATATGAAGTCAAGTTGTAGCACACCAATTTGCCCTAATTCATTGGCTAGTTGTGAGAATGATATAACAGAGCACATTATCCACTATGCACATTAAACAATTATGAATTTACACCTTAAGACTGAAAAATTGGTGGGGCTGTAGAAGATGGCAGACAAGCACTTATTGCACTCCAGTCAGATATTCACAATCAGGTACCAGAAAATAGGGTAAATCTTGAATTTCCAAATATTGAATTTTAGGAGATAATCTTAAAGGAGAATTTTAATATTGATTTTTCTTACGGTAGTGTGCAATCCGTGCAGAATGGAATATATGTAGCCTGCATTTTTTTTTTTTTTGGTAAAGAACTAAAACAGAAAAGGGAAAAAATTATGTCACACTTTTAATGTTTCCATAAATGTTATTCAAAACCATGAATTTTTTACCACAGTAGCATTGAAAGTTGATAAAAGTACCAGCTGAGAACTGCATCTGATAGTCTACTGTAACACAGTAATACTCTGTCACTCAAGGGATTGAGTTTCAGTGTGGGTATATGACCTATCCTTTACTGCATTCATAAACATTTTTAAACTGTGCTGCATCTAAATGAATAGCAAATGTTCATGTATGTTGAGAGACCTCAGATCTGCTCAATAATGTAAAGAGGGAAAACAATGTCTTGATATAAAAAAGCAATGTACAATTTTCTACATATTTAAAAAAATAGAGTAAATTGGAAGAATGTACTTCAGTGCTTTTATTTAAATAGTAAAATATGCCAATAAAAAGATACACAAAGAAGTGCACTCTAGCTTCACTTATTAAGTCAACTATTTCAGCACAGATTTCTCTTTAAAAACATTTAAACATTAAAACATTTAACTTTAAAACATTTTTTTTCTTCCTTAGAGTTCTTCTATGCTGAAATTGCAACTGATTTTACCATCCAGAAACTGAATGCAGTACAACCAGGATACTAACGTGGTGCTAAATATCAGTTCTAAATTCAGAAATAAATCGATAACTGTAACTTTTCCATAACTAACTGTACAATAAAGAAAATTAAAATTTAAATAAAATATGGGGGAACGAATATTTAAGGGATGTATATAGCACTGCGTTAAACACGCAGAATAGGTCGTGTGGTAAACGATATGTCAGACACTGCACAACTCTGTGTTCTCTGTTTGGAATGAGAAAGGGAAAAAGTGTCCAGGAATACAAGCAGGATGAAAGATAAAAATTAATAAAGTCAGGCAACTGAACCTGAAGACCCAAGCTACAGGAGTAACAACTAGCAGCATTTGAGTTATTTTACCCAGAATTGATTATCTGTTACACTATATTGAAATATCTAGATTATTGATCTGTAAGATTATGGTACTTGGGTCTCCCCACTTCTCCTCCAGGCACACCAAATAGAGTTGCAACAAATAACACTAAGTAAGGACTACTTTGTTATTGTTGTCACCCTTCATGTAGAACAAAGCAGTTACTTTTTAATTTAAATCAATGAATGTCTGAAAGGCAGCCTTGTTCCTTCAGCGTAAATGAATCATTCGTCTTTGCAAAGCGCAGCAACCCAATCACCAGACAAGGTGAGAGTGGGTATTTCTTTGTTGTTGTCAAAAGTACCATGTGCCACAAATAAAAAGCAATACGCTACAGCCCCAATTAAGCTCTGTCAAATCCATTTTTATGGCCGCTAACATCAAACCTCAGACTAACTCTCAGTGCTAAAGCTGTGTTGTTTACTTTCACCAGGTCTCACCGTCTGATCTGCGCTGCTGGTTCAGATTGCAGCAAAACAAAAAGCCAGGGCTTTTAAGAGGAAGAGACAAGAACTATCACAGTTATTGAACTGGCAGGTTGGATGAAATGAAGCATTATACTTCAGCCACACAGTACGTTTTGAACTGTTAGTAATGGAGGTATTAGGAAGTAGGGAGAACTCTGACCCTCAATCAGGCTAAGTTCAGCATTATGTTCCTTAGCATTAAATCAGAAGAGCGAGGATTACAGAAAGGAATATAGCTATTTGCCTGACTTCTCTCTACTTATCCCTAGCTTGCTTCTAGCTATCATTTATAAATAGTACTCTGGAGGGAAGCTAGGCATTTTATTAGGGAAAAAATAAAACTTGTTAAGACCACCTTGCCTGAAAACTTGGCTTTTGACGTGCTGGTGACAGGGACTGGAGCAAGCAGTGTCAAATGGAATAATTTTTAAGGAACGACAACAGGAACTTGTCGCCTCATTGTATGCATTTACAAATAGAGGCTTTCCAGAGTATTAGGCCTAGTTAAAGCTGCCCTCTGGATAAAAAGTGTTCCTAAGCAGCCTCAGACAAGCTTGGGAGACAAACAGATGTGACTATGGTCCCTGGCGTTTGGCAAGAACACTCACTGTCAATAAGAAAAATATGAGCATGGACAGGGCATCAGCTGCACCATGGTGGAGCAGGCCTGCAAGTGTCACAGCCGCGGCAAACTTGTGGCAGGGGGGAATCAGAGGGCTGCAAAAGCCAGGCTGGTGTGAACTTATGCTAGCATGCCAGGAATTGTTGTTGTTGTGTCATGCCTCAACATATTAAACAAAAACACCAGTAAAACCACTGTCATTATTTATTTATTTATTTAAAACTTGTGTGCTTTATTTAGATTCTCCATTCTATGTGGTAAGTAAGAGCCTCAAAACTGAAGACAGACCAGGGAAGGCACTAACAGCAAAACAAACAAAGAAACAAAAACCTTTATGGAAATAATAAACATAATGAAAAGTAGTTTTGATACAGCAAATATGTTTCTCCTCTGTACAGAAGCAATGTCATGCAAAGCAATTCACACACATCTATACATTCCTGTGACAAACATTCACTCTGACAAATTCTGCTTTCTTATAGAGTTGCAGCTTCCCTGCAATTTCATTTTTTTCAAGGTACTTGTCCTTGCTATGGTAACAAGCCAAGAATCGTCTCTTCAAACTCCCCAAATAATTCTATCCATGCCCACGCAACACAAACTTCACTTTTTCCATAATTGTCAAAGCTCAACAAGCAAGTATTTTTTATGAGCGCCTTTTTTCTGCTGTTACATATGTTCACCTCTCCAAGATGTTTCTAGTAGGTTATTTCAGATTTTTATCTAACCTGACCTTTGCAGTCAATGGACTCTTCAGTTGCATCCCTTAAACGAAATGCTGTGGTATGGAACCTATAGCTGCACTGTTCACATGGTGTTCGCCTTGTGAGCAACTGAACTCAGACAGTGATTCCTGACTATCTCATTAGAAATGATCATCTTTGCTGCTGTTGGAGTTAGAAATTCTCCAGCCCAGTCTCTGAGAAGGCTAATTCAAAGACCTGGATCTATTATCACTGACATTCCAAGTGTAAAGAAAGAAACAAAGAAACAAAAAACAAAACAAAAACAAAAAAAACACAACACCCAACATAAAACAAGCAACAACAAAACAACAACAAAACCAACCCCAGCCTCCCTCCCCCAAATTAAAAGAAATCCTAATAAAATCCAATAATTTATCCATAGTCTCTTCAGAAAGAAGTGAAGATAGCGTTACATAGCAGGTAGCTTCATATGAATTAGTACAATAGCCTTGTCATTGCTGTCATCCCATTTGGGGGAACTCTGTGTCCTAGTGCATTAAAAACAAAATATTTGCATGTTTATTTTATATGCCTCATTGTAAGATGTCTGTTGCTCACTTTACTCTTTCTGCTTTTAGCAGCTGTCACTTTCCTTGCAAGCTGCAATGCTTTGATATCAGAGCAGTTGCTTTTGTTAATGCACTGTAATTGTGTTCAGCAGTTACAACGTCATTGAACGCAAGCTTCATTTTGTCCCTCAGTATATTTACTGTCAAACCATTTACCAGACTACACAATGACATTGCTAAGATAACTTGTAAGTAATGGAGACAATGGTTTTATGCTCTGTGTCAAAAATGCATAAAAGTACTGATTGCTAAAAAAGCCAGATGTGGAATATTGTGTATTTTTTGTTTAACCCTGTTTATTAAATTTCTGTGTTCTGATTTGGAAAATCCTATGCTGTATACTATTATGATGTACTAATGCTTTCAAGCCTGATTTCTATATTGTAATTAGGTGAATCTGCAATGATCAATACTTGTCTATCCATTATTTTCCAGTTAGCATCTCTCTCACCTGAGGAGCAAATTCACTGTAAACAGTGTCACACCATTCTGCCACAGTATCAATGCATTCCTGCAGATGGCTGTAGAACTCTTCAATTTTACCATCACAATGCTTTAGGTAATGTCGAGGCTTGACAAAAGTTTAAGTGAACTTCTTTACCAAGAGATTACAATAAGACTAGAGTTGACCTATTTACATTTTAGAAGGGACTTGAATTATTTTGAAGTGGAGATGTAACTGTCATTGTCTTTTCACAGTCTTAAAATACAGATAAGTAATAGATAGGTATCTCTGAAGAGAGAATGAGGTGAGGACCATGACTCACTTTAAACTTGAAATGGTTCTTATAATTGGAAACTGAGCAGGGAATATGTGAAGCAAAGTTCATGTCAGCAGCTACAAATTAAAAACAACAACAACAAAACAAAATTCACAATTGCAAAAGATAAAAAAAAAACAATATTAAAAAATGAAGTGTGTTGCACAACTCAACTTTATAAAATTAAAGCTTAATCTGAGTGAATCTCCAAATACTCAAGTATCTTCAGCATGAAAATAACACTGAAAAGGATCTTAAATTCTTACACAGAATGGACCTGTAGCACAGAATAGACTCTCATTTATTACATAGCTTAAAATTCAGACACTGCTGTACGTAGTGGCCAGTGGAAGCACATGTATTGGCATTGCTTAAATAGAACTTGGACGCATTTTTAACTCTTACTCATTTTCAACTCTTTAACTCAAGACCACGCACATCCATAGAACAGTTTATCATCAGTTTAGAGGTAAATACAATTAAAAAACTACTATATATGTTTTATTAAATGTCAAATCACGGTACTAGCTAATTATATACATTGAGCAAAAACTTCTACACTTCCTTTTGACTAAGTCTCCAGAAGTATGGACCAAAAGTTACCACTCACCTTCCTGCACTGTCAAATATACAAACTAGGCAATTGGTGTTGTAAATCTGTGAAGATGATGTTGTATTACCGTAAGATTAACCAGGAATTCTAAGCTTTGCCACTGGCATATACCTCAGTATAACCATGGAAATAATGCATGACGATTTTATAATGTAACACTGAAATAAGAAAGGCACATTTGCTTTTGAGGAAAAGAATATGAAAAACAATGGTGAGGTAATTTTATAAGGGAAGATTTACTCATAAGTCTTGAATCTCCTCTTTCCCTTGTAGCATACAGCTTGGTCAAAATGTGAGCACAGCCCCTGGTTTCCATGTGAATGCTCAGAGAACCGTAGCCCTGTAGTAACATGTGCCCCATGAGCAATTACATGGATGGAATGCTCCTTACCCGTACTGAATATGGTACCTACATCCTAGAGTTCATGTGCACTTCAAGTAGATGTGCAGGACACTATGTGAGGTCATTTCCGTGGCTTAATGACAACAAATAAGAATAAACAATATAATGTTCATTCAACAATGAAACTTAGGACTCCAGATCTTAGTGCAATGATACACAGCAATCTTGCAAAACAGTCCAGTAATGTTTTGTTGAAAGTATTTGAGATAAATGTCACTCAGTATAAATTTACCTGACTTAAGGTCAAACCAACATCTGAAATCTATTTTGTTGTTTGTCATAGAAACATCACATGCACGTGTGCCTGGTGGCATTCTGGGCACAATGTATTAAGTGCCAGAACAGTCACCACAGTCTACACTAAAGCTACCATGACAGCTGCGTTCTTGGTGAATTTCAGTTAATCTATCTTCCAGAAAAAATACATTTGGTAAGGGGATGGCTGAGATCATATGCTCTGAGTATACCCGAGGTCTGTTCTCTACCTCCATTATACTCTTCCAGTGCATTAGAAGGATTTCATGGCTTTTATGGAACTTGCAAAATCTGCATCGATTATATTCAGCACCAGGAAACAGATTCCTGGAAATTTTGTTTTTAATATGTGACATCGTTCACAAATGTATACACATTCCCTTATGCTAACTTTCTGGAGGTTGTAGAAAGAACACCCCTCCCCTTCTACTTCTCTCTTGGCTAGGAGTAGTAGACCAATACTGCTGCAAATTAGTCTTGTATGCAAAATATGTTAAAAGTTTTTACAGAAACTTTATACGGTGCTGAAGAATTGGCAAAATAACAATGAAATGTCATTTGCAGCATAATCATTAATTTTAATGGTTATGAAGATGTATATGGATCTCTTCTTCGTATCACTTTCTCAGACACCATTCACGTGAAATCAGTGCCACACTTGATTCCTCTACTTCCTTTACAAACACTGAACATTTCTTCAAACTTGTCTAAAGAATGATATCATCTACAGAACAGATTGCAGCATCTGCCTCCACAAGTGTGAAAATTATTACATTAACCACAAGAGCTATGCACTGTATTTTCCTTTCACTAAATTTTAAACAGATGTGATAAAACAATGCAACTCTGTCAAACTCTTTTCATACTAAGCCAATCTGTTCACAACGTAACTTTAAACATAAGGCTGTCATACCTGTTTTATAGAAAGTCCTAGTGCAACCCTATTATGAATGAGCAAAACACAATTTCCTTCTGCCCTCATAAGATTATCTCATCACCAAATACTGTATCCTAATATCTTCCTTTGTGCTATCTTTTTCAGCATTTCTAAGTGTCATACAAATAGTCATACAAGTAGTCCAAAATTTATCTAACTCTGCAAGTCTACACAGACATAGCAAACACAATGGAAGATAAAAATTTACACCACTACAAACATTGTGACACCTCAAGTCACTTGTACTTTGTGAATCAAGAGTCTCTAAAATTTTGTTCTCTATTAGAGGCCTACTGTCCTCAGAAAGGATAATGCATTGTTTTTTCTTGTTTCTAATTAGTAATTTAAGCATATGTTCAGCATTTAACTCTAAATGTTTGCCTTTTCCCCAAGCTCTAAGACAGCTGTCCAAGATGTGAATGCCAGAAAACATTTAAATATCAACATCTGTTGAATTATGTTAATTTAGTGTAATATAATTGGGCATGAGTTGGAATTGATCAGAAGTATATGAATTACACAAAGGCAAATCCAAACCAATATCTTGGTGTACGAACAAGTCACCAAGGAACACTGAGGGAATAAAATCAAAAAATCCACTTCTGTTAAAAATTAAAAAGTTAAAACTACAGCTTTCTTCAACAAATAACATGATTTCACATTTTCAAGAGAGTAAACGAATATTTATATCAGGATATTTCAAAATATTTATGACGGGACGTTCCAGTATTATTTTGAATTGAAGAACCCCTGATAAAAAATAGTAATGCTGACATTTGTGTAATTAGGAAATGTAGTTAGGAAACAGGTTGTGGTAATATAATAATATTCTGTTACAGGGCAATATTGTTCTACAAATTCTAAAGCAAACATGGTTTTGATCTCTCTTCATCTTGTGACAACATTGTTAATATCCAAAAGATATGGGTCCTGATCTATCTCTGAAATGACTTGGAAAACATTTTTTTGACTTGAGCAACAACCATGACTTTGAACAGACACTTCCACAGAAGTAGCCTTTTGGCTACAAGAGTTACTGAACAACAGTTTCCAGATAAGCTGAAATGTATTATTATAATAAATGATCAGTTTCAAAATATCAAAGAAAATAAACATGGAAATTCTATAAAATGTGAAACAAGCTAATTATATTTTCTTCACCACTCTTTCTCTCCTTAGTTAAAACCCCAGTCTGAACAGAAGTCAGTGTGCCTGCACCTGTTGCTCAGAATTTGAGTCAGTGTGCATCAGTGGCTACTGCTTTATGTATATGAGATCCAGGGATCTCTCCAAGATCAATAGAAACTCAATGTAAAACTTACACAGTTTAACTTACAGTAAGAACAGAAAGATGCAATCCCACCCTTCCTTAATGCATGGCTATTCATCTTTACATTAGTGGTATACAGCTTTTGTGTGCCTGTATGGGGAATCAGAGAGGATCCAAATTTTTGGATCATCCTAGTAGAAATCATTTCCCCAGCATGAGTCGTTTTGTGACTGCATGTATGTTCATGTGGGGACAAATGAGTGCTGGAAAAACAGAACAAAAAATGGCCTCTTTTGATTGCCATGTTGCTTAATAACAGACTAAACAGTTTGAAGAACTACAGCACAAGTTCCTGTGCATTGCTTCTGCACTGAGCTTAAATAGCAGAAAGGGTCTTAGCTCCTCTGAAGCCCAAATGAACTTTATCCATACGCCATGAGCATTTTAACAGGTGAACTGAGACAAGTAAACCTTGAGTTTTGGAGCACAAACTGAAGCAAGTTGCACAGAAAACCACACAGGTGTTAGAAACAAGCATATCTTGCTGGAATTCAGGTATTTGAAAGTGAGAAATTTGCTGTCGATTCATCCAGGGCAAAATTCAATCCAGATTGTACATAGGAAGATCCAGAGGTACAGCACTTCTGGAGGTTCACTCTCTCTATTTTTTAAAAATTTTTATTTTTTAATGGGGACTAATTGACTTACTGTTAGTTCATACATTCATGTATATTTGCAATTCAATTTTAAATGAAAAAATAAATACCATTTAGGAGCCTATTTATGTACAATATTATAAAGTATATTAGCTTTTAGTATAGTAACAACGAAATTCTGCTTGTGGTTTTGTAGTTAAAATTTAGTTTTGTATTACAGATGCAATGAAACCACACAGAGCACATGAAAGACCATACTTTTAAAAACAGAGTATGGTCTCTTCAAATCTTCTGCTACTTCTGGAAATGTACTCATAAGGGCTGAGTTGAAATGGTATGATACTTTTAAGACAATTACTGATTAATGTCAATTTTATTAATTAATATTTTACATCTATCCATGAACCAATAAAGAAATATTTCCGTACAACTAAATATCTCCAAAGCACCACATACTGACTACATTTTGAAATAGAAATCAAACTGCTCTGTCCCCTGTCCACAAAGGAAAGTCTTTTCACAACCTTAAAAAAATAAGGCCATAGTACAGAAAACTCTAATAGGAATTGCTCTCTTCCAAAATGGCATTGTCTCTTCTCAAAGAGGAAACTGAGAGAATAACATTGTCTCTGAGGGTGACGGCAAGGGAAGAAAGCAACGTGTCCTCAAACATTCACATAATTTAATCTGGAACTGCAAATATTATTAAACATGAATCATAACTGTAGAGTTACTGCTTCATGGCACTCCAAAGAAGAGATAAAACTGCTTAGTAGTTAATTTCTAATGATGTAAACACATTTGGATTTTAATGTTGTATCTGAATCTCCTGCATTATTAGCTTTGGGGTTACAAGATATTAACTCACTACGTTTAATAGTTGTACATTTAAATTAAAAGGCATGTTTAAATATTACCTTTTAAAGTATTTTTGTTGGGAATATGTTCATGTGATAGCAAAAGTGAATCGCCTAATAAAACAGCTATGCATTCCTTAGTTTTATTATAATGTAACTATGTGCACTTCTTCATGTTTAATTTAAAATAATAATAATAATAAAAAAAAACTGGCTGAATTTACCTCCTCTGGTATTGTAATTTCATTCCACAAAAGCCACATTAAACAATTACAGTTCTGGTAATTAACCAGTAGTCTAATGTACAGTTTTCTTATTCCAATCTATTAACAGCTGCTCAAAAAATGTAGTAATTAATGGTTTCATTTATTTTTGGCAAACCTGCAACACGACAAATAGTTTTGTATCTGCTGCAAATTAGGACTCTTTCCCAAACAACAGATGACACGGTGGGAAAGAGGGAGCAGACAGAATCCTTGCACATCTTTGTCTCTTTAGAAGATCAAATAAAGAGCAGCTGTAATACTATTTGTCACATCTGTTTAAAAAACATACCATATCTGCATCATCAGATGAAAATGAACAAGTGCTATACAAATGTACAAATAAGGGTTTCCCTTCCAAACTGGGGAAGGCTGAAATTCATATATTTAACCAGAGCAATAATACGCTTTTGAAAAGCTCTCATCAGCTCTCCTGTCATTTTTCTTCTTAGGTACTTTTTTTAAGAGAACACCATTAGTCATAAAAAGTAAAGAACACAAACATATGTTCTTGAGAGACAAGACACATAATTAAACTGGATTGAGAACAACTAAGAAAAGAAGGGAAGTAGTTGCAGAAAACCTGGGGAAGTCATAATTAACATTCTGTTTAATTGACACTTATCACTATTTAGTAGCATCAGACATTTTCTTTACATAACACTTCTTGAACTATTTCAGTCTTCTTTCCAGAAGCTCTCTCACATGTACAAAGACCTGTATTTCAGCCTGGGCTGTTAACTATAGCAAGAGCAGGCTTCAAGGAATTCTTGCCATCTCAAAACAGAACCACAACAGGTGACCGTTGGAAGAATGGTTCACCATCCTCTTTGCACATTATAGTAATTCCTCAGTAGGTGCCTCTGTTGATTTTTAGATAAATATTAATGTTCCACCCCATGTTATGGTCTATTTTGCAGCCACAAGAAGTGGTTCATCCTAAATTGCCGCTACATTGATAAGATTGTTAGCATAGCATCAGCTACCTAGTTTAAACTTAACTTGTATAATTCTACATCACCTCAAAATCACTTTTGTGAGTATGACTTAGCCTACTTTCAAGCCAAGACTGAGCTATGTAAGAATTACAAATAGCTTTTTGTCTTTTAAAGATCACTGAGGGAACACTTAAGTGTGGAAAGCCAACATGGAATTATCAAGATATGACCAGAAAACTGGCAAACAGCAAAAGTTTGGGCAGTATTTTCTTCTCATTCTTTCTCCAATCGTGTGTGTGTCATAAATTCTACTTACAGTACAATAAGAAAAAAAATAGGTAGATAAAATAATTAGCGATACTTAACAGGAACACACTGCAAAAAGAAATATGGAACAAGATCATTATGTACAGTAAAGGAAATAATTGTACAATTGTACAGGTTTAACTTACGGTTTTCCCAATCTGAAATGTTTCTAGATTATAGCAAAAAAATAACTAGTTATGGCATTGACTGTATGTATAACCAAAGGCAAAGTATTAAGTTGCTTAAGTACTCTGGTTAGTCTGTCAAGCGAGAATAAAAGTACTTCCTAACTTCATAGGGATACTGTGAAGACAAATACATAAAAAATTAAGAGACACACAGACAACTGTGTGACAGAGGTCCTCTAACTACTTAGCAGGATAATCACATGTTCAATATAATGATGCTGTAGCAGCTTAGCAAAATATGGTTCAACTCTGTCTCCACAGCTGACCAAATGCATGTTCTTAGCCCTGGGGAATCTTCCTTTAGGTAGAACTCATTTTTATAAAATTTTACAAAGGTGACTTAAGAAAATGTGTTTCTCCTCATGATGGGAGCATGCAAGCAATGAGCACACGATCAGCTATGGCAGCTCAGCTGCCAAGCAACAACTTGTTAACTCACCATAACTCAATCATGTTCAATTGTTTGCCCACAGCCTCGGGCTACAGACAGACATTTGGTCTGCTAACAACTGCGCCAGATGAAGACATTACTATCCCAAGCTATTTGTTATCACACATCTGCTGGAGATTATCATCTCCACAGCTCTGCCGGAGGAAGAAATCATGTGAGCATTCCCTAATATGGTTTGCACAAAACCAGCCAATTTAATTTAAATAGGTGAGTTGAGCTTACCAGGATGGTTTTGCCCAAAGCACATTTAAAAATGCAGACAAAAAAACTTCTTTACTGGCAAAAGAGTAGAGGATGAAAACAAGCAGAATTAAGAGAATTAGCACCTTCAAGCAGTGCAGCAGGCTATAGGAGGCCTGCTTTCTGTCCTAATGCAAAGAGATAATTTAAACAGAGAAATTTTTCAAGGCTTTGTAGAAGGAAAAAACAGCTTTAAACCAGTAATATGTAGCACTGTGTATAGAATTTAACTAATCAATGGCAAAAGTACTTGTAGATTAAAACTTATCTGTAGAGATAGATATGTATTTTATTATGTGTCAAATACAGAAGATCACATGTTGAATTGTATCAGCATCATATAATCTAACCAGGTTCTACGTTTTGTGTTGCAGGACTGTCCCTCCTTAACATTTTGTTCATCAGTAGCCTTATCATCAGTTCTCAACAATCAAATTATCCTTCCAGTAATAAATCTTGGTATTAATTTGCATAGGATTGGCTCATAATTATTAATTTTCACAGAAGAAACCTAATACAAGCAACCCAGTATGCGTATCTTACTCAGAAAGTATTCAGCATTACTCCATTATAAAGAGGCAGCTGCAGACCACTGCAGTGTTTAGAACTCCACACCTTTCTGATGTATTTACAGAATAAATTATTCCACAAGTCACTGATCTAACATAACGTAGGTATTTACATATTGCCTACATGCTGAGACAAGAACTGTGTTCACTCATCCAAAAGGGGTTAAAAAAAAAAAATCAAGGCAAGCATAAAAACACACATCTTATATACATACGAAAAAAAACAGATGATGTCTTTCAGACCAGGAAAAGAAAAGATACAGTCCCACCACTAGAAACACAGTTATGTGACAACTATTTAAATAAACAGGCAGAGAAATTCAGTCCTGCGGTAGGAGAATCAGATTAAACTGTATTCTGGGTAAATATAATCATTCTATAGAATTTCCAATACTTATCCCACTGCTGTTATCCTATCACCACATTTACCAACAGAAAAGCAAGACATATAAGGTCACAGCCACTACTACTTCTCTGCCTCTTTTTAAAGAGGTTACTCTTCTCAATGCAACTACTGTAATAGTTTAAAACATCAACTAATCTAGAGTCAATTTTAAAATGCTTCAGACTTTCAGGTGCGAGTAAACACTCGCATTCAGCAAAAGATTTAACTGCATATGAATACAGAACAATGCAATCGTGAAAGATTTGCGGCAAGGTTATTTAATTCGGAAGGAAGCATAAATTTGCTCTAGTGTGACCTTGTGACACTCGATTGGTATCATCGCCTTTCAGTGGTTTTCAAAGTATTTGGACACAGGCAAATTCTAAATGACAGATTTCCATTTTAAGATTCCGTACACAACAATGGAAATGCTTACTTGCAACTAAGGTGGAGCTCACCATTTTATTAACTGTGAACAATATTTGCTATTAAAACGGTAACTTCTGTTAGGTATTTCATTATGCAAAACTATTTTATTTCTCGGTCTAGACTAGTGAAACTAAGATTAACCTTTATGGTACAAGTGACAGCTTAAAATTAAGTTGTAACACAAAGAACCTTGAACATTAACCTCAGGCAAATCTTACATATGTCACTTAATGTTATGAATTCAATTTATAAATAAATACCAGAGAAACTGTCTTGAATTGAGTGGTGATAGGTACTATGAACACATGAGGATATAAAGTATGTATTTGTCACATGATGTTCCGATACATCTGAAACTCAATCTCTATTTTAGTCAGAACAGCTTTTGATAAAAAGTGAAATATTAGGTTAACGAACATCTAAATTGTAGGAAGAAGGTAGTCACTAGAAATGTTATTGACCTAACAGAAAATAGGGTTGCACATGATGCAAATTAAATTCTTATTTTCAGTAGTTGAACTATGGAAAGTGTGTTAAAATTTGTTCAATATACATCTTAAAAATAATTACTTGATATTCAAAGACAACAAATATCATTTATTGCCATAAAATTCTGAGAACTACTCTTTAAGTCATTCCCAAGAGCTGACAAAGTTTCTGTGGTAGGCAAAGAAAATGATGGCTTTCTGAAAAGACACAAATAATTGTTGTGAAATAACCTGATGACAACCCAAAGGAAAATACCTTTAAAAATAGAGATGATGGCCAAGGATAAGTGAGCAGATGACCCTTCTGATTTTTAAACATACTATCATATTATAAAATACTGTGGTATTATGTATATTGTAATAATGGTTTATGTAAGTCTTAGTTTAAGAATACTACAGATATTTTATGGAAAACAACAGTCTTCGGTATTGGATTTGCTTAAAATCTTTTAGCTTTTTATACTACCCTGACAGATATTTATTTGCATAGCAGTCTGCTAGCCTGCTGCTGATTTGGACAGGAAGAGCGGTTGAAGATCATTCCAAGCATTTAATGCCATTTTTTTTTTTTTTTAAAATCCCTATTCTAACTGCTTTTGAAGGTACCAATCACTTCACAAGAGCTTCAATGGCCAGAAAAGAAAACACAGAAGTTATGGTTTTGAATGCCTCAGACACTGTTCCACAGTGCTCAGGTGTAACAATGACCCTTAAAAGACTTTATATATAACCTGCTTCTTAATGCTCACTTTATATATCCACTATCTCAATTTTGTGTAAACAGCTTGATAGTAAGTGTGCACTTATGGTGAAAATTCTTATCTAAAGGGGATCACTAATATTTCAAACAAAAACACAAAACAAAAATGTGACAAAGTGCTTCCCAGAAAATGTATGCAAAACTTTTTTTTTTTTTTTCTTAAGAGACATGGCATCCGTTTCTGAAGATGAATGACCAGTACTTGCAAAAACACTTCAAAGTGTGTAACCAGAACTTGTATACAATGAAAATGATTAATACTTATTACGCATATTTTTGAAGGAACCATTGATCTAACTTTCCGGCTGTTCATGAAAGCAATTATTTAATCATATGAAAAACTAATTTAACTATGACCACATATATACTAAAAGGCAAACGCTTGAAAGACAAGTTTATAGTCTCACTCAAAACCGTAATATTTTATTATAAAACAAATCTGTTCTAGTTTTTCAAAACAAGTCATTTGGTATCATGACATCAGGTTTACACAACATGAAAACTGTGAAAAACAACAACAACAACAACAACAAAACATTTATGACCAGACTCCTAGACTACTGCCTACCAGTTCTGTGTTTAACTTCTTTGTTTTTTTAAGGGGAGGAAGCAAGCTGGAAGATAGACTAAATTTGTTTCAATAAGTCTTCACAATGAGATTATTGTTGTCAAAACATGATATAAGAACAATTCAAGTGTTACAGTATTTGACTTATCTTCTTGATATCAAAAGCATGCATGCACAGTGGTAATTTCATACATTTTCAACACTTAACTTACATGCCAAAAGCACAAAACTTCTTTTGGTATCCATTTAATTCTGATGCTTACTAAAGAGATTGAGTTTAACAAGTACAACTCGATACAGATTCAAGTAAAGTCTAATATATATATATGTGTATGTAATACAAAGATTATGCTGAGATTGTTTAAAGTAAATCACAAGAGCAGAAGAAAAATGGAGAATACCCCAAAAGAATTATGTCATTTCTAATACAAAAATTTGAGAGTTAATAAATCAACAACTGTAAAAACAGTTTTAATGAGAGCTGCAACGTTAACTTACCTGCTAGCTGTTTTTACAGAGCTGTTCTTCTTGTGTCCTCTGTCCGATCGGTTGTCTCGCAAGAGTTGAAGCTATTCAAAAAATGTTCAGAACAGTTTCACAAACAATGCCTTTATTTGCTTTTCAGAAATGTTACTCTGACAATGCCACTCTTTCCTGTCTTTTGAGTAATCTTTCAATAACTGTTTTACCCTAGTCTCTAAAAGTGATAGAAACCTAATAAAATTTTACAGTAGTAACAACGATTGCAAGATACATCCACAAATATCTACCAATTACAAATTACTAAATAATTGAAAATGAAAACCATTAAGCACTCTAAAAGCACGTTAGAAGCCCATTCACGTCACATTTAAATTATGTGAAAAATTTTATAATTTTCACACTCACATTTTCAAAATAAAAAGAGTTGGGGAACAGTTAAAAAATATTGAGGTTGGTGTTTGTATCTAAGCAATTATAAAACAGTTGTAAACTCTTCTAACCCTCAGGAGCTTTTACAATTTGAAAGCTGCGGAAGCAACAGAAGCACATTATTTAAACTTCCCATGATAGTAGTGAAGCAGGGATAATGAAGAAGTCACTTAATTATAATACTGACTGAACTTCTGGAACAATCTTTGATTTACTCCTTTTTAGATAAATAAAAGGAGATTTTTCATTCAGAGTATCTCCAATACTCAGAATTCTACTTCCTGCATTGTGGCATTTGTCAAGATGGGTGAAGTGGCAGTAACAGCAAAAAAGGCAAAAAGTTGCAGCAAAGAAATCATATTAATCATATATTGAATAAAGTATAAAATAAAATACTGTTTCAAAACAGACTATGGATAAATGGATCTAATATCCAAGGAAACACATTTGAAAGTCCAGTAGAAATTAGGAAGTCATGAACTTTATGAGTTGGCCAACCATATCTTAATCTCGTGCATGGGTATGAACTCCAAAAAAATTACACCTATCTAAAAATTATGCTTGATTAATTTTTTCACAACTTTTTACAGCTTGCTTGTTGTATAGGGAGCGCTCCTTGTAATTTCAGCTATTCAATTTTCAGATGCAGTAAACTAGTACACTCTTATTTTTAAAGGCAAAGGACATATAAGGACACTATTTTGATAAATTATTGCAAAATACTTCTTTCATTTTCTTAGAGTCAACAAATTAGGGCAATTGCAATTCCTATTTAAATGTAGCCACGTGTTTTACCAGTATGACTATCATACAGTGTATGTCTGTCTCATGATGAGGCTAAGGAGAACAGTTTTATTATTATCAGCACTCTCTGGTAAGTAAATTGCAATTATGGCATGTAAAAATACAGATCACCTGCCAGATGTTAACCACTTGTGTGCAAATGTAATAATTTTAATTTCAGAAATAAATTTAAAGAGAAAGTATTAAACACTTATATACGGTATGGACCTTCACAACTTTAGTGAGAATTCTGTAGGCTGTCAAAATTATCATAATTACATTGCAACATCATTCTCATTTCTTTTACTGGTCTAAAAAAATTATGCATTAGTAGCACATATGTGATTTGATTACTTAAGCTTTACTTCAGAATTCATGAAGTGAATTCAGTCTAACTTATGAATAGAGTGAACTTAAGACGATCTCTGAAACCACATCTCTTAGGTAGTGCAAAATAAACTTGTAAAATTTAAAATTAAAGCTACTATTAACTGAGAGAAGATGATACTCTACTAAGAAAGACAACCAACATATTAGAAAATCCACTTAAAAACAAACACACTCAAACTTATTTTTATCTGGTAAAATTGACTACTTACAGCATTTCGGGAATAGGATAAAGATACCCTGAGATGAAGCATGCTCATATTTAAAATGCTATTTTTACTGCATTTCTTCTACCAGGAAATATGTTCCAAAATGATGCCAGTTTAATGTGAATCACACAAAGCTGTCTGTTTAGACGTTAAATAAGTGTCAGTCAGCCTACTGCAACATGTCAGAAGTTCTCAAGTTACAGCTAAACTGTACTGTTTTTTTCCACTCTGACAGTTCTGAGCAAGTAAAATAACTTTCAGAGATTTAGCTTTCGGTGGAGTTTAACAGAAGTGTGGGGCATGGGAAAGAGAACATGATTAAACTCTGACTTAGTGCAGGTACAAGTATTCATGATGGATCATTTCAAGATGAACCTTTTAAAAGAGTTTATGCATCTTACTTCCTTTTGATGTTTCAAATTACTTAAATTTGTAAATGTACTACTGAATTGGCACAGATCTAATTAAATAAACTGTGTTATAACAACTTTTACCAACTGAAAAATGTACCATGGAACCACATGTCTTTGTTGCATTGCTGATATATTTAATAGATTTTACTGGACATTTGATATTAACTATAAAACAGATTTATTTTCACAGTTCCAAGTTCTTAGACAATATATTCTGGTTGGACCTTACAACCATGCATAAAGAAAGGTATTTCTCCATGTCTGAAAACAAGCTAAAGAATTAAGGTATTATATTACTGATCAACTATAAACATGCCTTCATTTGGTCAACTATAAACATGCCTTCATTAGTTTTGTGCCTCTTAGGGACTACACCGCAGAGGCTCAGGAAGCAAACCTATAGCTTTTCCTCACACAGTATCTGCATCATGACACTCTGCTTGACTAGAAATTATGGAAATTTAACAGCTCCTTTTTGAGTGCTGTAGTCTTTTTAATCAATGAAATATAGAAAAATGGAATTGTAGATCAACCTGTAGAAACCTGCCCACTCTTGTCCCTGTTCTGTATTTCCTGATTTTGCAAGTCAAACATTTTGCTTTGCAGCATTTTGAGAAACACAATATTTAGAGATATTTAGAGATATTTCGATTAACAAAATAAACACAAAAAAAACAACAACAAAAAAAAACAAACAACCAAATGCAATAAGAGATTTGTCATTTAACCTGTCAAAACTCAAGGAAATAACTGTTATTAAGTTACTGATCCAATATTTTTAATTACCTAAAGGTCTTTTTGAAACGCACCATTGTTAATAAATTTTCTTACAAGGAAATATGGGATTATACTTGTTTTGCTCATTATTTCTTAAATTATTAGCCTGCTACCTCTGGATTACAGTTAGTTAAATTCCTTAATACATCTCAAGGAAACTGTTTTTGATCAAAGTAGTTCTTACCTGGCTATGTTCCTTCCTAGCCCCAGGGCTAAACCAATGGCTGTGGAAGAAAAAGAAAAGACAGGTTTAACAATATAACTAACAAAGCACATGCTGTCATATGACCAGTCTGTGCGTGCTTTTGGGTATTTTATTGTCTGCCAGGAAAATACAGCCTTTGGCTATGCTTTATTTTAATGGGATATTTTTACTGAATGCTCAAAGTCTGTTACAGTTTTGAAAGAATGCACTACAAATGTCACTTCTGAGTAGCCACTGGCTTTATAGGTAATTATATTTTGCCAAAAAAGCTAAAATAATATATAAAGGATAATATTTTAATATAGTATAATGCACATGCTATAAATAAACATAATCCTATCTTTAATTCTGGTGTTGCTTTTTAATGATTATAGCTGGAAAGATTTTTATATACTGTGGACTATCTGGTAATTGTTGCATTACTTTACTAACTGAGGTCTGAATCTGAATCTAAACTGTCATTCAAAGTCAGTAGATTCAGTGGATTTATATCTATGTATAATTGCACAATTTTAGCTATTAGCAGCCTTATTTCACAGAGATGAAAATTTGGACCAAGGAGTTGATATGGAGGGACAAGAATTCACAATATGACTTTTTGACTTTTTCTTCAATAGAAGTAAAAGAATATTAATATTGGTTCGCATATAGACTTTGATCTCAAGAGCTGAATTAACATCTGTATGTAGCTGTAGCAAACATTATACAAACTCATGGGCAAATCTTGACACTTGCAAAATAAAGAGGAGAAAGAAAAAAATTCAAAGAAAGGGGATCTGAAATTATATGTAATACCTATACACTACTCCTGTGAGTAAGCAACAGGTTTTGGGTAAAGGATAAAATAATTCCATCCATTATAATAATGCACAAAAAAAATCACATTATCTGCCATTATGATTGTATGGCTCCTCTAAAAGTGTAAACAAAGTTTATAAGCTTAAATTCAGCTGCCTTTAGCAGAATGTACATTTAAAAAATGGGAAGGAAGAAGAAGGGATACCCATTTTCCTCCCCAGGAAGACTTAGAGGTTGGACTAGGTGATCTTGGAGGTCTCTTCCAACCTAGAAGATTCTGTGATTCTGTAAATTGAATACTCCCATTTTTTTTTTTCCCCATAACATACTAGAGAAGCTACCTAATGACACTAAAATGTTTAGTTTAACAAGTAAACTTTGAGAAGAAGCAACATTCATGGAATTGCCTGATCTAAATTACTGAGCTTTTTTTTTTTTTTAATCACAAATCTGAAAGTTCTTTGCTGATCATCAGTCCACCCTCTCAATCTTGTATTGCGAATACATCACCATACAAGACCAGTTGTCACTGAAACCTACATACTGCTAAATCCTTTTCCTACTATTAAGATGGTTAAAGAAAATAAGTGGGAAATGAAATCAGAATGACAGTACTGAAGTTGAAAGTATAC
The DNA here is from genome assembly GCF_011077185.1 of Oxyura jamaicensis. Lineage (NCBI taxonomy): Eukaryota > Metazoa > Chordata > Aves > Anseriformes > Anatidae > Oxyura > Oxyura jamaicensis. Next base: position 22,883,957 of record NC_048895.1, read on the forward strand.
TCTGGTCTTATTGACCCCCCAAAAAAGGTCACAGACATCCAGACAATATCTTAAGAAAGCTAATGAAGTTAAGAACTATAACAGGTTACATCTAAAATCCTTGTAGCTGATTGTCAAAAGCAAATGTTCAAGGAGGAGCAGCAGACTGGGGTATGTGTAGAATCATCCCTCTTCACACTCTGCCAGTTTGTGGCTAATCAGTGGATTACAGACTAAAAAATTAGTGCCACTTATTTCTATGAAAAAATGCACAGCAGTTTCAAATGTGTTTCACATTTAGACATTAAAAAAACATTCATAAAGAGTAATAACCCTTGTAATGAGAGATGAATCTTTATGTCACATATCTTTATAATTTTGGCTATTCACCTAGTGTTATTTGTTTTAATAAAATTAACAAAAATTGAAAACTATAAAATATTAGTTGAATTACTTTAGGGTAGAAATAACTTATGAAATTACAACCTCTTCAGTCAACATGCACATTAGCAAGTTATGCGGTGTCTGTATCCCAAAATACATTATTCCCTAATTGCCTGTGCTTGTGTTTTAGGTGTATGATTTGGAAAATATAGGAAACTTGCATCTTCTTACTACAATTATACAAAAGAGATTACCAAGAAATAATGCTTCTAATATTGTCAGCTAGAGAGAATAACAGTTCACATTGATTGTGCACTGGAGTGCCTAAATAAACTGAATGATATTCCCTATTTACATATTTCTGAATGACTAGTGTCTTCTTGTGGAATTCATGATAACCTTCTTCCTCAAATGATATACCATGTTTAAGATTCAAAAATGAGAGGCTTTTTCATTTTCATTTATTCAAGTCTGGCATTTCTGAAATCCTTTAATTTGGTGAAAATAAAAGTAAGTCTGTTTAAACAACCCATTACATTTGATATCTAACTTATTTCAGAGCACTGAAGGGTGCTGCTTTTTAGAAGAGCATACAGTGAGCAGGTTAATAAAAACACATTTACAAAGCACTGAACTTCATGTTTCATTAAGAAATATAAAATGAATTACAAAGGATTATAAATATTATTAAATAAAGACCATTATGTAACTGAGCTGAGGATCCCTTATCACATTTGTACAGTTGTACAATGTTGTTTTGGGAAAGTGGTACCACTGTAAATGCAAACAGTAATAAAAAGAGTCATAAGTCCCATCACCAATACTTACTCATGGTGAAGAGAATCCTGGGACAAGTGAACCGTTTTCCTGCTACCACCTGGTCCTGGAGTTATCTAAAAGAGAAAAATAGGCAAAAAAAAAAGTTGTCTTTGAATTATGGGGCAGCACATGAACATAGAGATTGTTTATTAAGGAATCACATTGCAAGTACTAAACACTGTATATCTAATGTACTCTCTCTATTTTGCAAATGCAATTAGCAATATTTGCCTTTTTTTTTAAAAAAAAAAAAAAGTAAAATCTGAGTGCAAAAAGGTGCTGTGTGGGATTTACTTTAGGACTGTTAAGTCTAATTCTGATCAGATGCCATACATTCACAGATGTCTGGGGCCTAAGGTACTTTTCAAAACTCTTGAAGTATTTACTCTCTGAAAAATGAAAGTTGCATGTTTTGAAAAAAATATATTCAACATACTAACAAAACCACTCCCACACAGCCTTTGCATCCCCAACACAAAGATTTGAAACTCAAGTTGATATAGAATAAAAAGCAAAGATAAAATGATTTTTACCACACTATACTGTAGTCCTTGTTAGTCCCCTATATACACTGAAACCAAAATAACATAATTTGTTCAATCTAAACATGATCTTAAGAATGCATGACAGCACATGCAGACTTTTTCTGTAATGTGCAGATGATAATATTCTGGTATTATTCAAATATGCAAACAGCTTTATTTTTATAATCTGCTTAATAGAACTAATTTGTCTGCACATGTAGATAGGTAAAAGTAGGATTAGGGACCTCCTAATGAAACTCATGCTTGAAGAAATAGAGCAGAATTCCTGCTGGAAAGAATGCAGGAACAGATATTCAGTTGCTTGGACATAGTTTTGTATGCAGGAGATGACCAGAGGTGAGAAAGAAGTTAGACGTTCTGCCAGTTTTGAAAGAAGGCCACAAAAATTCAACAATAATATGTTTATATGGCTCAGGCTTGCCAAAAGTACATAAGCAAAAGATTCACAGATAAAAACAGCCTACGCTTTATTAAAAGAACAATGCGTTCAACTTTTAAAGAAAAAAAACAATCTCTACTCATCTAATCTTATGAAAATCCAGGGCAGTTGGAGCTCCAAATCTGGAAAACTTTCAAAGAACACTTGCTAAAAAAATTTAAAGCTCCATGGCTTCAAAATATTTGATTAAATTCTGTTTCTTTGACCTTAAAAATGCTGTCACAAGGGGCCAAATCAAGGAACTCTCAAGTACTGTCGCTCTTCTAGCTGGCGGTGATTCAAAAGAACTGGTAGCACCTTACTGCAAGCATATAAATCCCCAGTAGAGGAAATCACGAAAACTACTTAATTTTGCTGTCTCAAGGATTCTCCTGAGCACAGAACACACATGGGGGGCAGCACCTAGTGCTTTACCAGCATGTGCAGTTTATTGTTTTACTAGACGGACTGAGGCTGAACATACCCATGTGGTAACAATAAATCGGTGACCAAAGTTTATGCAATGTCTACAATGTTATAATTCATCTAATAATTAGAGCAAGAAATATGATTTCACTAAGACAGGCCTAAAAATAGGATTAAGTAGTTTAATATGCAATTTCTAAATTTCAAGATTAATAACAAAACTGTTACTTTAACACCATAGGTAAACATGTAGCTCAGCTCTCAAGAGTTACATCCTGCATTAATCTCAAAATGAGGTTTTCATGCTATTCCAGTGGGTATCCCTGGAATACAGTAATCCATTTTCTACACTATGGCTATAAGAAAAGCCGACTGTGCCTATGTCATGCTTTGTTAGAGGTTCATGATCACATTATCTCATGGTGGACCTGACACTTTTATTCAGTTTACAGTATGTTCTGTGTACAGGCAACTTATTTCCTTTGCCAGGGCTGCTGACAACCTTTTCCACACTATATTAATCTTGTTTACAGACTTTATCTTGGTACAAATATCAGAAAACTGAACTTTTTATCTCAGGGAGAAAATAAACAACATGTTGACAGAAGCAAAAGCTATTTTCTGGACTAAAATTGGTTGTTTACCTGCAGCCATACTTATGGAAACAAGTTTAAGTTTCCAGCTTACTCAAAATACATAATCTGAAATTTAATAAGCATTGAAATTCCCAGAAAAAGCACTTGATAAATTGCCAGTTTAAAAATAATATATAAAACACAAATACATTTTTCCACTAATTTAGATGAGAATATGAACTTGTTTGGAATACAGTTACAACTGATTACAGAGCACACTGTGCAGGTTTTTCTTATATACCCTAGAAAGTTTCAATTACCAAGCAGCCACATAATATTTATAATATTAAGATCATAGTGCATAAATACAGATCTTTAGATAAAACAGAATGCTGATTATTCTAACGTTCACAGTATGTAATGCAAATCAATTCATATTTGTAAAACTGTCCTCTAGGGTGGGAAAACAAAATAAAAGAAAAAAACTGTCACTCATCTTGATCTGATAACTCAGTAGTAGAAAAATCTACTGTAGACTTCTGCTGAAGCTCTAAAGAACCGAGAACCATTTGCTCTGGAAAGAGGCAGCAGATTCAGGACACTTATGTCTAAACAAATACCTCCTCAACTGTACATATTCTTCATTCATGTAGAACAATTGCAGTTATCTAAAATTGATTTAGAAGTCCCAGTGCACGAGAAGAAACCAGGAGTTAAAGTAATAGTTTTCCACCAAGTAACTAAGAATAAATACAGTTCAAGGTTTATAAAAGTGTTTTTTTGTTTGTTTGTTTTGCAATTAAATTAATTTGTGCATGGGTCTGAGTGAGATACGTGTATTTCAGGGAATCAGTTGCTGTGATGGGAGACTGACCAATGAGCCCTGTTTTAAACTTCTTGGTAATGGTCAATTCTTACGCAGTATTAAACGTCTTCATTTCACACATGGAACTGTTAGCTTCTAACACTCCCATGCTAAAGCAGCAGTGAGCACATAGTATTACAGCACCGATATCTATGGTACTTGGTGGCTCTTAGCCACAGGGATCAAGCTGGTAAGTATTGAGCCATCTGACAAGAGGAGGTGGAGATTAAATGGGCATGTCTTCCTCAAATTCTCATCAAATTCTCCTTGCTTATATTTGGAGATTTTATGCTATTGTTCCCTCCAAAAAAAATAGTGTGGGAGGGGGTCTTCTCTTGTTAATACTAGGTACTTTGCTTTCTTTTGTCTTACTGGTCATCCTTCTTTATTTTGTTGCGTGTCCTTTACGCTCGTCTTCTTCTGTCATTGGCAACTTTTTGTTGTTGGATTCCTCCTATGTGCAAATATTCACGTTTCTTTACCCCTTTATGTGAATACTGATCACATAATTAAAGAATATGCTTATAAATTGTGTCTGCCCATGCCACGGTAGTAGTACAAAAGAGCTGCATACTGTTGTGAGTTATACTATTTTAGTACAGCTACATTAAGGTTCACGGCAAGCTAATACTAACTAAATCCTCTTCTGAACACTTTTAACACACTCCTGTTGTAGCCACTGTTTCATTGACTTGAAGGTATCTGCTTCTCTGCTTGGACAAACACCTCAGCCATTGACAGTGACCAGACCTGAATTTCAACAAGTCACATTATAACATAGCTGTATGTAATCATACTTTTATTGGAACTTAGGTAGCTATAACCAATACAAAAAGTGGAAGTATTTCTAGCTATTTACGCCAATTAAGAATAGCAGCTTTTCAAAAACTTACTAGTTGTATCACACGACTAGGAATGATGTCACAGAGGATGAGGAACAATACTGATCTTCAGAAGTACAAAGGAAATACCATGGGTCTTCACACAGCTCAACCATATTGCAATCTGCACAGCGGCTCAGCCACATAAAGAAGCAAAATAAGGTGTGCAAAGGGGAAGTAGGGAGGACCTATGAGCCTCCTTGCTTCCCGTGTTCCTCTTTTGCAAAGTTGCAAAGTCTTTCCATCTACACATTGCACATGAGATACTGTAACCTGAAGTTGGCATAACATGAATAAATCTTAAGGTCATCCTTGGAACTCACTTTCTTTTGGCTCCTAGTCCTTTTTACCACTGCTTGAGTAACAAGGCCAGGCATTGGCTACAGACTTTACAGCATCACTGAAATACTGGCAGTCCAACTCTGAGCCACAGTACTCCTTCAGAGTGCTTTCCAAAGAATGCTCAGCCTAGGAAATTATGGTCCATATGGATGGACACAATAACGTGGAAAAATTTTAAAGAGTCTATAGCCAACTTCAGAAAGTTTTCAATATATAGCAAGCTTCAGAAGGGATATATGGAAGGATGGGGGGACTAAATCGATAAAGAAGGAAAAGAATGAAGACTTCACTCAGCAGAAACAATATTAAGTACAAGAGCTGTTGTTTTTAAACGCTAAGAATATGGAAGAAAATATTCAGAATAGACAATGCAACTGCTTTCACTTATTTCAGGAAATAACAAGATTACAGTAAAGCACAGAGAGGTCAGTCAGCCAAACTGTCCTTTCTTAGTCCAGTTTTATTCTCTCTAAACAAGGAAGAGGTTATTTGCCATGTACTGTTAAGTATTTTGAGAACTATGAAAAAATCATCTAATTTGAGATAGAATTGGCAGCAAGCTGCAGTTAAAAGCTGAAACTATTGAAGTCTTCCATTTTCAAAGTAGGCATTTTTTGTCAAACAAGAATGTTGTTTACAGTTTTAAAGAACATTTCATTAAATCAGCAAGTGAGGCTAGAAGGAAAGTTTATTTTGCCAATGATAAAATATACATTTATGTATAAAACTCTTTTCAAACAATGGAACTGGTTGCCTGGAGAGGGTGTGGAGCCTATGCTCCTGGATGTTTTCAAGACCAGCTTGGAAAAAGCCCTGGGCAACCTGGTCTGCCTCATAGCTGACACTGCTTTGAGCAGGAGGATGGAGTAAAATGACCTTCAGAAGTCCTTTCCAACCTGAATTATACTATGGTATTAAAGGGTGGATTTTTATGTATCTATGTATGAGTTTATTTTTTATTTTTTTTAAAAAAAAGTACATACCTATTGGGGTATGACATCCTTTGAAAAACAAAGGTCATCAGATAGCATAACACTGTGTTACATGTCTCACCTAAGCTTCAGTTTATGCCATAATAGTTGAAGTCTAGTGCCAAAGGAGCTCTTGCTATGCCTACATACTCTTTGGCAAAAGCAGTAAAATTTTAGCAAAATTTCCCTGACCATTAGTTACACAGATAAGACAATCACTCGTCTATATAAAACAACTGGCCCTTTCCTCCTCCGCTATAAACTAACTGCTATGATCAACTACAGACTAACATATATAAAACAAAAACAACACCTTATTTTTAAATTAAGAAAATGTTTTAATTCCAGAAGATAGTTCACATATTTACAGTATCTTTCTCTAAAAACACTATTTTGATGAAAACAATTTGAAAAGTTCAATAATAAATCCAATTTTCTAAGGCAGGAGTCTCTGCAAAATAAGTTGTTGTCCAAAACCAAAATGCAATTAAAATAAAATTCTAGACACTAGGATTTTGCAGTGGAAACTACAGCATCACAATGGCACTTCTATAATTCACAGATCTGTAATTGCCAATTTACAGGAAATTAAATCAAACGATATGAAGGGAAGAAATAGAGAAAATCTATTTTCTGTGTTTTATTGCCCTGGTTAGGAACAATTTCTTATTATTTTCAGCATCAATTTATTATCACTCATTTTATGCCCTTCTTCACTAGAAGCACAGGAAAGCAGCTATAATAAACAAAGCTTTGGATTTAAAATACAGCTTTTAAAAAGCACAGATGCAAATCCTTTGACTTGGAGCAACAGCCAGAACTAAGAGAATAAAAACAGCTTTCACAGCGTACGTTGTTGAAACACTGTCATAATCTTAGTTTGATGTTACCATTATGTTTTTATTCCCTCTAAAAGCACACTCTTGCTGAAGGGTCCAACTGACCATTCCAGAGAAAACACCACTTTAATATACAGATTACCTGTAGGTGATGTTCAGTCAAACCCTATTCTACGAGGTCTTCATGAAGACATGGTCCACTAGCAGAATAGTTATTTCTATGCCAGTTCCTTGATACTCCAGTTATAATTCTTTAAAATTGACCCCTAACAAAGTATGGCAAAAAATAAATGGATCACTGCTGTTATGCTTGCAAAAAAAGCATGTGATAGGAGACAGAAAAACCTCAAGAAAAATAGGTCAAAAGACTTGGACTTTAACCCTAGAGCTAACACATACCTCCCTCCATGTGTTACTGTTTTCACAAAACAAACAGAAAACCATACACACGCTAGATAAAATGAGAATCAGTAAGTTTCTAAGAGTCAGGGAACATGTCCAAGCTCTCCTATCTCTCCACCAATTTCACACTTAGAATTTTCTCTACATTTCTTTCTACACAACTATTGAAAATACCTGTCTTTTTAGTTTTTATTTTCAATCCAGTGATTGACAGATGGAAAAGGGAAAACTAAGGTATCTGAGATTAAGAGAAAAGTCCACTATTGAACACAGTTCCTTCGAAGTAAGATGGAAAATTTAGATCATGTATAAAAGCAAAACAAGGAATTTCTTTGTAAACCTACACTATTACATATTGTTTTATATAAAACCTATACCTGAAATTAACTCAATATAAAACAAGTGACTTTTGGAAAGTCAGTGGCTTGGGTGTGAGGTTTTTGTTTGTTTTAGTTAAAACGCTAACAGTAGTGGAAAACATCACAGACCATGTTTTGTCCTAAATATTTGCTGAAGAGACATGTTATTCTAAGCTTTAGAATAGTAAATAGAGTAAGCTTGATGATGACTCAATGATACACATTACTGCATACATGGTGCCTTTAGATACACTGGAGGAGCTACTATAGAATTATAGAATATCCCGAGTTGGAAGGGACCCAGGAGGATCATTGAGTCCAACTCCCGGCTCCATACAGGTCTACCCAAAAATTCAGACCATATGACTAAGTGCACAGTCCAAACGCTTCTTAAACTCCGACAGGCTTGGTGCCATGACTACGTCCCTGGGCAGCCTGTTCCAGTGTGTGACAACCCTCGCAGTGGAGAACATTTTCCAGATATCCAGCTTGAACCTCTTCTGTCTCAGCTTGACACCATTCCTGCGCTGCTGTCACAGCTAAAGAGAATAGATCGGTGCCTGCCCCCTCACTCCCCCTTGTGAGGAACCTGTAGAGTGCGATGAGGTCCCCCCTCAGCCTCCTCTTCTCCAGGCTGAACAGGCCCAGTGACCTCAGCTACTCCTCATACGTCTTCCCCTCTAGGCCCTTCACCATCTTCGTTGCCCTCCTCTGGACACTCTCCAACAGTTTCAAGTCCTTTTTGGACTGTGGTGCCCAGAACTGCACACAGGACTCGAGGAGAGGCCGCACCAGTGCAGAGTAGAGCAGGACAATCCCTTCCCTCGAACGACTAGCAATGCCGCGCTTGATGCACCCCAGGACACGGTTGGCCCTCCTGGCTGCCAGGGCACACTGCTGGCTCATATTCAACTTGTTGTCAACCACAACCCCCAGATCCCTCTCTGTGGGGCTGCTCTCCAGCATCTCGTCGCCCAGTCTGTACGTATAGCCAGGGTTGCCCCGTCCCAGGTGCAGGGCCCGGCACTTGCTGTTGTTAAACTTCATGAGGTTGGTGATCGCCCAGTTCTCCAATCTGTCCAGACCTCTCTGCAAGGCCTTTCCACCTTCAACAGAGTAAACAACCTCCAAGTTTAGTATCATCAGCAAATTTGCTCAAAACACCTTCTAGTCCTACATGCAAATTGTTTATGAAAACATTGAAAAGGACTGGCCCTAAAATGAAGCCCTGGGGGACCCCTCTAGTCTGCCAGCCTGATGTGGCCCCATTTACCACAACCCTTTGAACCCTGCCCATCAGCCAATTTATTCCCATCATATGATGTTTTTATCTAACCATACGCTGGACATTTGTAGTAGGATCCTATGAGAAACTGTGTTGAAAGTTTTACTGAAATCAAAAAAGATTACATCAGCTGGTTTCCCTTGATCGACTGGATGGGTGAAAAAACAGAGAAAGTAAGTACTGGTATATAATGTAAAACAACTTATTTGGTCAGTGGAGAAAGCATCAGGTGAAGTGAAAAGTGCAAATGTCTATCTAGAAAAGGTGTCTTTAAGAGAGTTTCTTCTGAGATCCCTAATGCTTAATATGAAATGTGGCACCTTTGCTCCAATAGCAGCTCAGAGCACTGCAAAAAAAAATAGGCTGACATCACTGGGGGTTAGTATGAAGAAAAATATACAACAGAAAACAAAACAAAACAAAACAAACAAACAAACAAAAACAACAAAACAAAACTTTTTATTAAACCAACTCCTGGTAAAGACACACATATGAGCCCCAGGACTGCATAAATACAGCACATTGCTATTTCCATTTTATATATTAGCAGAGGGAAAATCTTCAGGGTGGCTGTCTGAATAGTATTAGATATGACAACAAAACAATCACTAAAAATTTGTGATTTCATTACTCTAAACAGCTAATATTCAACAAATTATATTTAAATTAAACCAAATTTTGGTTAGTACAAAAAGCTACCAATAAAATGCTGAGGTACACATGCTGCATATGAAAATCCTTATTATATTTTAGCTGTCTGTGTAGATACAAAACTTATTCTAGGGTGAAATGTTAGACTCACTAAGGCAACAGGATTTTGAATGCAGTGGCACGAGGACTTCATCCCTGTTATCTAAGAATGACATAAAATGCTGAAACAATGTTTTTAAATATAAAATTATTATTTGGTACCTGAAGTTACCTATACTGTGATATAGACAGGAGGAAAGAGCAGAGCACAGTGATTAGGATACTAGCCTTGACCTGGGAGGTACAGGTTCAATTCCTTTGTCTGCTGCATGCTGGCTGCTTTGACCTTTGCTAAGTTTTATCTTTAACTCAGTTCCTCATTTGGGAGAAACAAAAAAAACATACAAACAAGACACACACACCAACAAATTACAGTGTTTTTATCTTTACTTCATGAGAGTAATGTAATATAGCGACAGTGAAGATTGTCCCAACAACAAAGGATATAAAAAAAATGCATCAAAGCATTTGCTGTAAGACTTGAAGTATACTATTGGAAGTGGTTTTTATTCTTAACATGATAAGACTTATTACAGGAAACAGAAAATGTCAATATTAAATGCATTTACATATATGAGCAGAATTACTTATAAGCAGAAGTGTTTTCAGGTACAAGTCATGTTATGACAGCTCATTGGGGTGCAAGCTTGCTCACAGTGGATTAGACAACTCATGCACGCAACAAAACCCCCATTTTCAAATCACCGTCCAGCTTCAGTAGCAAGCTATGAGTGGCCTCTACTGGCTGACCAAAAGCTACATAAGGCACTAAGCTTTTGCTATGAGTTAAAACCAGGATACCAAATGTGTGAAGAAATGCTAACAAATAATTTGCTCATCAGTACCAGCTAATTCACCTACATCATGGCTAAAAATAAAAGGCAAACACAATGCAAGTCATTCATAGATAGGCAGTGTGTGTGTGGGGGGGAGATTGCTGCATGGTGCTGCTTAGCATGGTGCTGCTAAGATTTGTCAAAATACATACTGTAAATATAGGCATGCAATACACAATTTTCCAAATACTGCCAAGGGAATTCAGCAGGATATACTGTGCTAGCTCTAAAGGTGGAAGCAAACAAAACTCAAGTAGTTTGTAATTTATTTTGCTTATATAACTTAAGACTGAACCACTTCAGTTATGATATCAATGGTTTGATTTAGATGCAAAATTAGAAAGCATGTTGTCATCTGAGAAGATAAGAAACCAGAGACTACGTAACTACTCTTTTCAGAAATGTGCAATATATTTGACCTTTTCCTTATTTATAAAATTAAAATACACAATAACAGCAACAAAAAAACCATATAAGTCTGAAAGTACATCTATTGTCACAGAGACAATGTAAAATTTCCTGAAGGTGCATAAATATAAATATATTTTCAAGAAAAAAGAGAAACATTAGATTTTCAAGGTAGTTTGTTGTTGTTTTAATCAAAAAACAAATATTAACTTTGGCCAGCACAACTTGAATAGGGGAGAGTAAAAGCAGTACAAAAGAACAGTAAAAAAATACTCCTTAGATTATCATGCAATATCAGTATTCAAATACAAAACTACTAAGTAATTAGATTTTAAAAAAAGACAAAACAAAAGAAAGCACACCACTAGTAAGGAAGTAAGTTTTTTCCTTCACCTTTCTTTTCTTCAGGAATATGTACCTGATTTGCTATTCTCTCATATTTTCATTGTACCTTATCAAGAGGGATTAATTGTCAAACGTAAGTGACTATTCACACCAAAAGGTGATTGCCTTCCTAAGTAGCAGTACTGTGCTCACACATGACACTGCATGATGCTTCCAAGCTCCTGTTCTGAATTCAACCCCATTTCAGAATTCTACCCCATTTCAGAATTCAGTCCTATTATCTTGACTGCTCAAAATGGTTCACAGGGATATCTAGCTGACATATGAGATAACCCTCCATCTCACCAGACACCACTGGGATATGACATACTGACCCACAGTAAGCCCTGATGATTAGCCTGAAACATACACCATATAAATGGAGCTTCTAGCCAAATAATTTGTTTTAGTCTTTTCATTTTACTTGTACATTAAAACTCATTTTAAACATGTTGACATCAATTCCATTAATCTATATGGCAATGAACATATTTACACATGTTGATGTTAGATTTCTGCTATTATCGGAAAGTACATGAAATGCATTTTATGACTAGAATGCAAACTGCAAGTATTGCCTTTTCATTTTCAAAAGAGAAAACAGATTTTAGTGAAATAAATTATAACTAAATGAAAAACAGATGGCCTACTGCTGGAATTGAATAGAATATAACATTGCCTATATTGCAACGAAGCCCACAGTGTACCTCACAGGAAAAAGATCTGCAGCAGACAGAAGTACTACCACACTTCTAGTGTCTGAGAAAGCGGTTAGGATGAGGTGGATCGAACACGTCTGTGAGGATAATTCACCTTTCCGTCTCAGCTGCAGAAGGGTTTCCTATTTTAGCACCTACCATTCCGTACAGTCTATAAGTAAAGAACCAGTCAAGTTTAATATGCAGGAAAACCTTCTTCTTCTCTTTTATTTTTCACATGTGGCAATCAATGAGCTATATTACCGACTGGATAACAAAAAACAAACTAAACAATTTTCAGGAGAGTGAGCCAATAGGAAGACTGGGTGTAAAAGAAAGTTGTTAGCAGTGCATCTAAGAATTTCCCACATGAAGAAGATAATTCATGTACCAGAAAAAAATGATTTATTTTTTGGTAAGATTGGAATAAAGTAGCTTTCAAAATTTATACAGTTTGATAAATAACAAACCTTATATTTACACATGTGAACAGTCACCTTTTTGATTAGATAACAGTTGAAGAATTAGTGCCCACAAAACATTTTGTGTTAATTTCAGGTGAAATTCCCTCCAACAAGAACCATCTCTGCCATCTGAACTTGGACTGTATAACTGTAACCACCATCTCAAATTGTAAATGCCAGCAGAGATGATCAGGAGGAGGCAAGCAGAAGGCTCAGAAATCAGCTTTTCATTGGACACGTATAAGGTCAAGATAAATTCAGGCTTAAGATCTCTTCTATTTTTCTCCTTAAGCAAAATGATGTAGAAATAAAATATGTTTTAAAATATGTCACAATATATATATTTTTTCTTTGCAAGACGCTCTCAAGCTTTTCCATCATCTTGTCTTCAAATATCAAATGTAAATAATTCATGACTTCTATTATAGAAGAAATGGAAACATGTAGGTTCTAGTGGGCAGGGGGAGGGGGAAGAATAAATCAAAAGTGGGAATTCCACTCATACATTTTAAAAGAGACTGTCAAGCTTGTTAGGCTTAATAGTGTTCCCACATCAGGACATCAACACTAAGATAAGGTAGCGTTGCACTTCAAAATGCCTAATATAATGCAGATACCAGAGATGTATTCCACCAAAACGCCATGAAAGGATTGTGCGAAGTCACTATTAACTTTCATTTGGAGACTAAATTATTTTATCTTACTATCAAATCTCTCCTTATCAATAAGTGCGCTTCAAGGTTTTCTTTGTATGATATCAAGCCCTATATAGTGGGAAACCACAATAGACTTCTAAGAAATCCTATAGATCTTTACAGTAATTTAAACTTACTATGCTTCAAAACAATAGCTATGCCAAAAAGCTAATTCATAAAGGAAGACAAAGCCTGTCTTCTAGGAACAGAATGATGCTTGCATCTGCTATCCACTCCTCTAGAAAGATGACATATCACTGCTATGTTTTTTTGGTGTTTTCTGATTATTGAGAAGAATATAAAAGTCCTACGGCTTTCAGAGCACACTATATATTTGCTTGATAGTTTTATAGTATTTTGTTAGAACAGAGGATATTTGAATCCCTTTGCTTTGTTTGAGGCTCAAAGACACCCTGATTCATCTTCTGTCCTGTTCCCAAGATGACTGAGTAAATAACACAACCAACATGCTCAGTGCAGTGTTTGTTATTTAAGCTGGTTGTGACAGGATCCCAGACACAGATTGCAAAGTGAGTTAAGTTTGCAATTCATTTGCTTAGAATTCATATCTGTGACATTTGCTTACTAAATGCAAGTTTCAGGACTAGTACTGTTGTACATATCATAACTTCAGAAAGGGTTGAGTTGTGCAAGGGGCCATAAGATAGTCTTCCTGATAGTACTAGGAAGTAGGTACTTCTAGACTAGAAAAACACCAAAAAAAAAGGCAAAAACTGGAGTCATTGGTTCATGCTCTAGATACAGGACTTTGCTCTGGTCATGTTACTTGCACATACCGAAAAGAAAAAGCAATAAACTTCTTCCTTGATCAGGTCAGATGTGAGAAATATCTTAAAAACAGATGTTACAAAAAAAGACATAGGCTATACTGCACCGTCCTAGACCTATTTGGGGTCAAGCAAGGCAAGGGTATGATATGTAGTAGTAAAAATCAGTGCAGGAGATGAAACTGCAGACTACAGGTACATTGAGTATTTATGCAGCAAGAATAACAAAAACAGAGCGATGAGGATAAAATAGTACCAAAACGAGCAAAGGGGTATTGGCAACTCTTGCATTGATCTAAAGGAAGTGTTTTTTTTTGTTGTTGTTTTGTTTTGTTTTGGTATAGTTTGTGGTTTTAGTAGTTCAATAATTTACTCAGACTCAAACTTCGGGCACTATTATCTCTAATTTTTTCTTAAATATGTTTTCATATCAAATAATAAAAAAACCATCTTGGCTGTCAGTTTTGAAACTTTTCTCCAAGAAACTACTTGAACATACCAGTAAGTTCTAACTATGATCCAAGGTATTTAAATAACAAAGCAAAATACATTTTAAGCTTATTTTTGTATTTTTAAAATCATAACTACATAGTGACCTTTACTGGGAGAAGTAAATGTCATCAAAGATTTGGGAACAATTTCAAGTTCTTCCTGCATGTAACTGTGTCAAGGAAAGTAATAAAACTCACATACAATTTTGGGAAGCTATCAAGAAAGTTCACATTCAAAAAGAATATTCAGCTTACTATTGAACCTGTGGTCATCTGTCCAATATTGGGTCAATAAATGCTACCTACTTCGGGAGTACCTGCCCCTTGGGAGGAGTCAAAAAACAGCACTAGTTGCACAGATCAAGGTAACTCCTGAGAAAGCAAGGGGCATGATTTAACTTTGAAGGTAAGTGATGCAGGCCTACTTACCCTATTCCAGTTTTAGCTAGATCATCCTTATCTTTAACTAAACTAGGTTCAAACAATACACAGTATCCTGAACCTTTAATATTTCATATTCACCTAACTTAATACCCAAAAAATCACAGAATCCAAGAATAGCTCAGGTTGGAAGTGACCTTGAAGATCATCTAGTTCCACCCCCCCACCATAGGCAAGGATGCTAGATCAGGTTGCCCAAGGCCTCATCCAACCTGGTATTGAACACCTCCAGGAACGGGGCATCCACAACCTCTCTGGGCAGCTGTGTGTTATTAAAAAATGTATTATTATTATTTTCAAAAGGCACCAATAAAAATATTTACCTCAACTCCTTCCACAGCTAAATACTATACCTGAATTTCTGGTGCCAGGTAAATGAAGTGGGTGAATTCCTATTCCCATGAAATCTTTCCAGAAATATCTTTGGCATCAGTCCATTACAGGAATTCATTTTCATTTCTGGATTTTACTTGCAGACCTGTGAGATCAGCTGTGGAGTTTCAGCTCTAATCAAAGTCCTTCTTACTTCTATCACTACGTGGAAGGAACTGTAGAGTGGAAACATTTGGGGGAAAGAACTGCAGTTCTCAACGTTAAAGCCTATCAGCTCCAGAAGTTACCATAGGGAGCTACTTCAAGTTAGATTTTGCAGTTACAGCTGGTAACGATATATTTTCCATTTGTACTTCAGCTTAAAGTTTCTGAAGTTACTTTCTATAATATTGCATGATCCACCATTAAAACAGCCTTTCATCCTGATAAATGATTCCTCTTTCCTATTGTGGGAATTCTGCATATTCCTTGAATTCTTTGAATTGACTCCATTCATCTTTAGATAAGATCTTAGTTTACCACATGCAAAGGCCTTTCTAATGGAAGGCAAAATAAGCATACAACACAATTTGGTGCTCTGGATTGATTCAAGAATAAAGTAACATCCTATCCTGCTAAACTTAAATATTTATTTGTGCAAAATCGAACATTCCAGGCTCTTTTCTTCAACATTCAACTGGACACAGCCCTGGGCTCCCTGCTTGAGCAGGGGCTGGATCAGATAGCTTCCAGAGGTCCCTTCCAACCTCACCTGGTCAAAACCAAAACAGGACAAAAAATTCTGCCATTCAAAAAACAAAACAAAACAAAACAAACAACAACAACAACAAAAAAGCTAAGGAGAACATTATCTTCAGAAATTTCAGTCTGTTCTCCTTCTACTCAGAGTCAATGAATGCCTTCATGTCAACAACAACAACAAAAATAGACAAAACCCAGCATTTCATTGCCTCTACATGAAAAATATTTTCTTTCCAATGTGCTTTAGGACTCTGATCCTAAAGCAGAACCTCAGTAAGGTTCTGAGCCTCCGTAAGGAAACAATGGATTTAGACAGAGTTGGTGTTAATCCCCACCACCCACCAATTTAATACAATTCTGGAAAAGCAGTTCCCAAAAGCTCCAGCAGTATAAATTTTCACAGTTCCTCAGGAGTCAGATTAAGTAAATGACCAACAATTTTTTGAGCTAAAAATCTTATTCCTAATACAATGGAGTTTTTTCCTTCAAGTTTTGGAACACATTTCGTCACCCACCAGAAACCTAAACCTACAGGTAGTGCTGTAGATAACAAAATGTATGGTAGACTAAAAAAAAGTTTTGTCTGAAGTTTACACTAAAAAGAACATGCTTCATAACAGTGTGGAAAGAGCATCTTTAAATAGTAAATTATGTCCCTGCCTAAGCCCATGAAACTGCAGATTCTGACACTTTAAACTAAGTTGCAGTTCTTTGACAAAGCCCCCACCTTTAGCATTACACAAGGCAATGAACAATACTAGAAAGATGCCACGCACTGTATATTATTTTCAGCTCTGTAACTTCTGATTTCTCTTACCCTTATTTAATTTTTTGAAGGAACTAGGCTTTCAGTTGGTATAAATATGCACATCAGATGAGCTACATTTAATTGATAAAACTACAATCCTACTAGCTGAGTAGCCAGTTCTCCAATATTTATGTTTCTGGGACAGTAAACTTTGAATAGATTTGAAAGAAGAAAGAAGATCCAGAATACCACATCTTCTTCCATATTGTTATACTGTAACATCTATATTTAGCAGTGAGAAAAGACTAGTTGGCTTGTATTTTCAAGGTACTTACATACATTTAAACTATAAATAACTTTTGTTTCTTTGGCAAGAACAGACTGCTGGCGTTTTGAAAAAGGCAGCTGCCACATTGTTCCCAGGGTGCAACACAATGGCAGGTCAAACTTTTGTTCCTCTTGTCCTACAAACAATTTTCAAGCCCACGCTCAATAAATAAATTTGGTCTCAGCACTCCCAATCAGGGCTGCACAATCCCCTCAGTAGCAGACCTATGATAAATGGACTTATTTTCCCAAATCAAACACTTGAATTTAAATTCAGATGAGTTAATGCAAAGGTCAACATTGTAATCAGTTCTTTTGATCTTTATAGAATTTCTGGAGTAATACATAATAAATCTGAAACAAGGCAATTTGCAGCTCTGTATGTGTGGCTGGTAATAAAAATCTTAACGATTAGAGCCTTTATGTACTTAGGGAACGTTTTATAGTAATAGCTATAGTGAGAGCCTCAATGCATGGGGAATGATGGCAATAGATAACACTGAAAGACATGATTGCTTGATTGTTTATATAGTTTATACAGTATGTATAGATTATACATTATAAATTAAAACACAATGTTTCTGAAGAGCCTCTCAATGTTTTTATATTATTCTATTTTGGATTAGTACCCTCCACAAAATATGATCTTGATTAAAAAAGTATGAATTTAACAAAGATTTCACATACTTAGAATTTTATTATTTCACATAGTAGTATATTGCTTCAGCAAATTTTAAAGAAAATAAGAAATGAAAACATTTGTAAACAAAGCATAGTACTTCTCTAAAAAAGGAAGATCCTTTTATGAAAGCATGTATTTAGAAATACAGTATGTCACATCTGTTATGAACAGGAAACTGATCATTAGACAAAAGGTATTCCAAATGAAGATTTGAATGTACAATACTAGAAGTATATTAAAACATCAGAAATCATATGAAGAAATTGTTAAGATAAAAAAAGTCAGAAAATAATTTTAAAATGTTCCCTTAATTTTACAGTTATCTTGCTAATCATCAGATAACCAGCCATTTGGTTACTAATCTGTAAAAAACATCTTCCTTTTCCAATATTCAAAAAAGAAATGAGGCAGATAAGAACCAGTATCAGAGCACACCTTCCACAAACACATTATTATGCAGTGGAGAGAATAAAGATTATAGTTTAGGAAGCGCAGAAATAATACTTTTCCAGGAAAAGTAAAACTAAGCTACTGTCAGCACAGGAAGGACCAAGAGTTCATCTGTGGAAATCACAATTGAAGATCCTGCTATGAGGGCCGATCAGCTAGCCTGCATCTATTCAGAGAGATTGAGAGAGAAAGAAAATTTACTATTTGTTTAGTTTCCGTACTCAGAAGTCTCTTCATGGAAGACACAATAATCTTTTTGGCAAAAGTAAAACTCTTCTTTACCTTATTCCAAATTCACTGTGAGTTAATTATAAGAAAACACACACAAAGGTATTACTGATACTAAATGCTGTTTGTGAAAAATAAGTAAGGCTTATTAGTTTTGGTGCAAGACACCATCTCTTACACAATAGACTGAGTACCTGACAGTGATCCTCTTGGCATTTGAAAGAATGTCTTAAGTCTCATCAGCCAAGATAACACTACTGCTTTAATATGAATGCACTTGCTGCATCATGTAAGGGTTATGAAATACATCTAAGCCTTAAGAATTCTCTAAAGAATCTGACTTGATACTGCATGACAGGTCCATTAAAAGTTATCATTAGTCAAAAATCAATACACCACCTAGTGTGTATATACATAATGGATAAAATCGCAGCTGATCATCTTCTGAAATAATTACGTATGGGGAATCTTCTTCCAGTACACATTCCTTGTGGCACTCCAAGGGAGTTTTATAAAGATCCTCAAAAGGAAAAAGTCAAGAATTGAAAACTGGAAAAAAAGGAAAGTGTAGCAAATACTATGCAGGTAATGTAAAGGCTGGTATTGGGGCAAGTATAGATAAATCATTTTTCACAGCTTTCAAACTGTCCTGTGAGCTGAAAAAGACTCCTGTTTTTTGGTGATTATGAATTATTTTGTTAAACTCACATCTTCCTTTCTCAGAAAGTACTGGCTTACCAAAATTTTATTGAAGGGGATGGACCCAAGGTCCCATCCCACCCAAGGCCCATCCCCTTTCACTCTCTTTTTTTGCACAAAAAGCTGACAAAGACATGTGACACAATACAATCCTTAATCTCATGAACAGGACACCTTCTGGGAACACACCAACTGAACAGCTGTGATGGGACACTGATTCCTTACATCTTAACTCACTAACCACAGTGATGGCTTCGTAAGAAAAGGCAAAGTATGACATACAAGGCTTCAAATACAGGATTTTACTACAGAGAAAAGCACGTACAATGTCACCTGTGATTGCTGGAGTAACAAGCTCAGGATTGCAAAAAGGTAGATTTTGATTAAAAAAAGCAAAAAGAAAAAACTTTCCTATGATAAAGATCACCGAGCAAAATGCATAGGGACGTGTCAAGGATGGAGATTCTTTGGCTTTATAGAGTCTTCGGCTATGTAACACTGGAGGGACTTAGTATTTTGAACCAGAAAAAAAGGTGAATGATAACGCAAGTAAGAATGACTAAAGATCCCATCATCGTATTAGAAGAGCTGCTTTTGCTTTCACTGTTGTGGTGACAGTTTGACTATATTCACAAGGGTACTTGAACAAATAAAAGCAATGTGAATCTGTAATCTCAGTATCCTGTAGGAAGAGCTACACAGAAAAACAACCCACACAAAAGCAAGGTAAAAAGGTCACTACACAGAAATAAGGTATAATAAGCACATTTTAAACTCAGATAAGTTGTTGCACTTATGTGTTATTAGCTACAAAAACAGATTTGGAAGGATCCTGAGAGAAAGAAAAGCATCTGAAGTATGAAAAAAATGGAAAAAAGAAGGCAGGGGATTGCAAAGATATCCAGTCAAGAAAACAATCTTTGTAACCACAATCTAAATGGATATAAACAGGCAAAATGATTTTGTCAAGACTAGACAAGTAAACGTAATCTAAAATAGAGAAAGATGAGAGCCTGAGCAAAAGATTAGGACTGTGTAGAAAGACTGAAAAGACAGGCTGTTTCTTAGCAAGACATCCCAAATAACATTATTTAGAAAGAAAGCTGAGTCAAAGCTGACACACACTACTGACTGACAGGACAAGGTTGGGAACATTCCCCATGGCTACTAAAAAAAGGGGAGTGCCGTATGTATTTAACCAAACAACCAGTCCCCCATCCCCAACAACGGCCCAGATGGCACACTGGAATATTAGAGGTGATGGTGAAGGTCTATGTGAGGTGAGAATAAAGACTAGTTATGGGTAACTTTTTGTTGTTAAAAAATGTCTTATTTGTGCTTTGCTACAACAGTTAAACAATACTGCGTACGGGAGGTGATTGTCCCCCTGCACTCTGTTGGCCTCTTCTCACCGATAACTAGTGATAGTCCTAGAGGGAATGGCCTCAAGTTGCACCAGGGGAGGTTTAGGTTGGAAATGAGGAGAGATTTCTTCTCAGAAAGAGCAGTCAGGCATTGGAAGGGGTTGCCTAAGGAGCTGGTAGAGTCACCATCCCTGGAGGGTTTAAGGGTTGGACGTGGTGCTTAGGGACATGGTTTAGTGGGTGATACTGGTGGTAGGGGGAGGCTTGGACCAGATGAGCTTGGAGGTCTTTTCCAACTTTAATGACTCTATGATTCTATATTGAATTCTTTCTATTATTCCATCTACTGCCACATTGTTATCCCACTTTCAGCTATATCATCATGAACATTTCCTACCTGTTCTCTCAGCAGAGAAATTTCATTTCTATTCGACTTGAAACAGTAATAGTACACCATCATTTTTATATTAAATATTTATTTTAAACAAAAATGAGTGTAGAATGCTAGATATAAACTTGCATTCAGCTGGCATATTAAAGCCTCTTTCCCCCTGCTCTCCCACAATATGCAACTGTAATTTAGTAATTGAACATTTTGGTAGTATAATTGGTGCAAACACATATAACTTGCTAAGAAATACAATAATTAAGATGTGCAATTACACAATTATCATATGTAATTGCTAAAAATTTAGGTTGATGTGATGGAAGACTGTTTTAAGAAACTCCAGTCTTTCACAATTTATCATCCAAATAACTAGTACATATTGCAGATTTAAATGATAGAATGTTTTCCTCTACAATGCAACTGCTTTCAAATGCAAACAGCACAGATAACAGAGCAGGCAGATAACTTACAATATCAGTAACAATTTATGTTTGGTGGAGGAGTCTGAGGATTTTCATGAAAAAAAGTCTAGATTTTCAAGGCAGTTCCTGGTATAGAGATGCTCATAATGTAAAAGGTGCTTTTGATCATCATATTAGAGAAAAAATTAAATTACAATACTTATGTACAAAATCCCCCAATGAGGTACAACCATAACCATTTCCATTTTTAGATTTTTATTATTATTTTTTACAAATAAACACTAGTGGAATACACCACCACCAAAGCAGGAGTAAATCTGTTTTAATATGCTTGGATTGGCATAACATTTTGAAACCCTGAGTAATTTTCTATGGTATAAAGATCAACTGAGGAACAGTTATAAAAAATGGAAACGATTGTTGCAAGTAAAAGTTTGAGAGTGCTTAAGGTATGAATTACAATGAATTACAATTGTACTGCTGAGAAGAGACTAAAAGACTTCTGCCAGAAAGTACTTCTACCATCATTTTAAAGAGGTTTTTATGACCAAAATTATGTATATATTTAAAAAAAAAAAAAAAAAAACTAGGAGGATTGTTGTGTAACCATCCCCACAAACAAACAAACAGAGAGCTAGGGCATAGTAGAAGAGCAACATTACTGCACAACAGGTGCTAGGTGACAAACACAGTAGTAACAACTGATTATGAGATAGTGGGCTGAGAATATCAACACTTTACACACAGGTTTTACAAATACATCACTGCCAATCCCACCATATTATAGAGAACATTTCATCACAAACTACGAGTATTCACTAGCCCTCTGATTCAATTAATAAATAATACTATAGTTTAGATTACTGATTCCAAATTGATCAGAGAACTCACTGGAGTTCTAGATGCTGCTCTTGAATATCAGCACACTGAGGAGATGCAAAATATTCTGATTCTCTTAAGATGCTATTTAAATTAGGACCAGTTCAAAAACCTACAACTGCCTAGTTGATCAGAAGTTTGAACCGTCTTAAGAATAAATCTTACTGTCAGGGACCTAAACCGACTGGCAGAGATACTCAACAGAAGCAAAAGGCAACATATATATACATATATATTTTTTTCACCTTTTAAAAAATGTATTTTAAAGAAAACATAGCCATAAGCCAAAGTGAAGAAGGTGCAGTGTTATTAGAGCACTAGCCTACCTGCAATGTATCAACTAATATTTATTAAAAAAAAAACCATTTTGTTACTGAAGGATAATTAAAATATGTACAAGCAATCCCATGTGTAAATCCATGTGTTATAACAGATGGTCATTGGAGAAAACCCAGAAAAAATTCCAGAAGGGGAATCTAGGAATCTACATTCTCCTTCCTTGCTTTGCTTCCCATCCTACTTTCCATTCTGCTCAGTGACATAGCATCAGCAATAAAGAGAGAAAGGTGTCCACACAAAACATTATAAGCTGGCAGTTACGGAGACTGTTGGCTGAGGTGCAAGATGTGGGCTAGAGAGAATTTCTAGCAGGGATAAGCTTGCACTTTTCCTGTTCAGTAAAACAAACAGTAAGAAATTACGTGAAGACCAGATGATGCTTCTGCCACTACCACTATGGCCATTGCTTCCAAGAACACCTGTTTTTAGGTACCCTTCACGTGAGAAGGTTCAGAATTTTTTTTTTTGGTGTGTGCGTGTGTGCGTGTGCGGAAAGGAACTTGTCTAGAACCCTGCCTTAAATGCCCAAGCTCTGCTAGGAAGATTGGGTTTCAGACATAATTTTATATTTGCTAATTCTGTGTGTCTCTTCATTCTGTGTGACTTTTTGGCCTGACATGATAAAATGCCTAATGACCTATACACATAAGCTGAAGGAATGCAACAACAACAAAAAAAAAATCATTTTTTTATTTTACTCTAGCAATGAGAAGCCAACAAGGTATTTATTGAATTATAGTTAGTATGTGTTTACATCTTTTAAGCCTTGCAATTTTCTTAGTAGCAAACAAGTCTGTGAAGTCGGCCATTAGTCAATAGAAAAAATACAGCTGCCTTTTGGAAAAAATGCTGCTAAAAATTACTTTATCTTCTAAGCAGTGCAATTAAGATCTGGTAGGTATAGAAAATGAAGACATCAAGGAGAAAAGAGAAATGAAGAGAATTACCTTCCTCCAACCACAAACCTGCATCAATTCATTTAGACAAAGATTTTCCAAGTATATGGAGAAATATTTTTATAACAATTTTTCTATAAAAGGTGTAGACACCATTAAGTGCTTATACATATTCACTGCTTACACTGCCAGTTACCGACAAAATATATCTTAATATTTTTAATATCACCCAGATACCATTTACTTTATCCATTGTTACAGAGAAGAAAAAACAGAAGCACTTTTAAAAAAATCTTCAGATTCTTTCCACTCCGGTCCCTGCCCCCAGTCCCACCCTGTGCCCCTGCTTCTTCATTTCATGCATTCATGCTCTTGTATCCATAAATCCAACTCAATCCTAAAAGTACTAGGGATAGGAATAAGCACAGAAAGGAATAGAAATAAAACGTGTTACAAACACACTACTGACTGTTTCAGTCACAAATTATTAGTATGTGTGAAATTATCTTTTTGCTTCCATGTTTCTACTGTCTTCAGTATTTAAAATTGTAAAGTTCCCTGGGTCTAGGATTACTCTTTTACTTTTGTATTGCCCATCCTAATTAAAAGGTGAAGCTTTGTGGTTACGGGCTCTCATGATGAGTTTATTTAGCTTATTTCCTTAATAATTCCAAATTTAATTTGCACTTAAAATGCACAAACAAAATAATCTTATTGTTAAAAGGAAAATAAAAAGAACAACCCTTCATTAGTGTGTCTAGCATGGATTTATTCCGATTACACAAAACTAAATTGTACTCTAAAATACCTGCTCTGGGAGCTTGTGTATGTGGGTAGCATCCATGTTCAACAGAGGATTTCAGCTGGACAATGATGAAAAGTCCATATGTTACAGTGCCACCATAAATTATGTTAGAACGTATGGTCAGGCCACAGAGGGGCTCCAAAAATAGGTTAGAAACAGCTCTCTGACTGAAAACAAATTGCCTAAACTCCAGTATGAGAAAACAGTGTTCTTGACGTATATTTTCATGTGCCTACTGCTGTTCTGAGCTAAGTCTATAGAGATGGAAACCAATATGCCAGTACTTTAAATTCAGAAGTTGCTATTCCATCAAGACTCTAAAACGCAGAGAAATCTGCATGTGTCTGATGCCTCCAGGCTCAAAGATTTATTATGAAATAAAGAAAACATGAGTGATCATATGTCAGTTTGCCTGGACATCGGCTATTGAACCTGCCATTATGGAAGGACAGAAATCTCAAAAGACTTTTCTTTTAATCATCACAGACATTAAAATGTTTGTTTGACAACTACTATCACACAGCTAGGGCATATATAAAACATTAACACTTCTGAAATACATACAAAAGAACATACAAACCAGAATAATATTCTCCCATTGCACTTAATACTCTTAAAATTAAAAGAACACCTGACTCTACATATCTATAATGCATCACTTCAGAAGTTTGAATCTTTTAAAGCTGGGATTAAGCTGTGTAAGAACCTACCATGAATGTAAAATAAGACAGCTTTACAGAAGAAACTGCTGTTAAGCTGCTTGCAATCCAGATACTATAAAATTCTAGCCTTTAATAAAATAACCTTCATTTAAAAATGATGACATCTGAGGGGAATTTTTTTCATGCTACTAAGTATCTTAAAGCACAAGAACAAAACAAATCTACAGAGTGCTATTATATTGACTTCATAAATTAATATTCAATAAACTCAATTGTTTTCTGTTGAAGAACTGCTACACCTAAGGGGAGAAAAAATAAATCAATGTGGGATTCACTGATTAACATGTTATGTTGATTAATCCTATGATCTCAATGAAAAGTCTAAAGATCAAATGAATATTAGATAAGCTGCCATGTTAAACAAAACACTTCATTTTCACATTTTTATTTCCAGTGTACAACAGTTTTTTGAATAATACTTCATGCTTGTTTAACAGATACATTTGAAAGCTACACATATGATGTAAACTCAAAAGAGTTGTATTTAGCAGAGAGAAATATTAAATTAAGATGCATTAAGACAATTAGGATTTTTAGTAATTACAAGAAACTTGCTGGGGGCTAAGCAACCCTACTATTTCTTTAACAGCAATTTTGCTTCTGCATTTTTGACAATTTGCATTGTGTTGTGATATTTTCAGGTAATCTTAAGCATGCTACAGAGAAAACAGAAGCAAAAATTCTACCTTGCATGTTTTTCTGAATCTTCTTCCATTTCTACCTTAATGTTTTCAGTAACTTGGCATTGACTGGTCTAACTTGACTTCCTGGCTCAAAAAAATAAAAAGTTCTATTAATGTAAAGATCATGATCACTTCTTCGGATCACCTTTGGCTAAGGTAAAACAGAAGCTTGAAGTAAATGAAAAATTTAGTTATTTTAATTGCCATTGCTGTACCAAACAGCACAAAGCCATATTGTCCCACAGCATGAAGTGATCAGATATCTGCCCAAGATGATGGACAGCTCTGGCCCAGTGAACAGGCAAAAAAAATCCCATTTACTCTGTGCCAGATGGGACCTACTGGACGCTTCAGCGCAAACAACTCATCCTTCTTCAGACCTTCTTGTCCGACTCTTGAGCTAGCTCCAGCTGATAATGATGGATATCAAGGCTACAGTAAAGTGGGTGACAACAGCAGCCTTGTTATAACTGCCAGTCTTTCAGTCTTGTCATTATTACACATTGAAGATTTATTTGAGTTTATTGTTGTGCACTGGGTCTAGCCATTTACAATTCATCACCTACTACAGAAGGTTCAAGATAGTGGCCATAGCTATAATTGCCACCTCCACCTGCTTCTGGAAATTATGAGGTCACTTGCTAGGGCAGCCTAACATCCACAGAGCTCTGCAAGTCCTGACAAGCATCTGCAGCAAATACCACTGCTGTTACTCTTGTACATTTGGAACCATTTTCCTGCACATTTTGGATTGCTGGGTTTCACCTATAGTTACGGTGCACACATACTTCAGAGTGTCCCTGAAGTTCTTTGGCAACGTAGTAAAACTTTACACCTGCTTCATGATCCAGCCAGTCTGTGTCCTAGTTCTCATGTATTTATAAACTAATAGCTATTTTATGTAGCTAAGATGAATTAATGTTATCCAAAGTACAATGGGAGTGTACCTTTAAGATAGGTTTTCTTAAGACTACAAAATAACATGATGCAGAATGTGTGAAGGTAAAATAATCAAAATTACACAGCTTAAGAAAAAATTATTTGAAAGAATCATGTACTTTTATCATGGGTTTCCTACTGCACAAACATTTTAGAAGTTGAAATAGATTACTCATTGCTTAAGTTTTCATGAGTACATATTCAAGTAGATGAACATTAAATTCCTTCCAAAAAATGCAGAAGTTGTCTTGCCAGAACCCTGTTTCCTCATCACCTCTTCCATTCCTACTACCCAATGAAATATTTTCTGGTTTTAGTGTAATACTCAATAGCCACTATTTTTTTTTTTTCATTATTAGAACAATTACTATTATCTAAAGTGAAAATTTTGTGAAGCATGGATTTGTCTACTACTAGCTGTCATGGATAGTTTATTAAGAAAACCTACTAATTTCTCTAATATCCACAATATTCTGAAAATCTAAACCCAAATCTGCAAATCTAAACCTCAATATATGGAAACCAAGAGTGATGCTTCTGTTGTTCATTACAGGCAGTCATTTAAGGAGGGAGGGAACAAGCCAAGGTTTTAGTCAAGGGACTTCATGAAGGAAAAGAATTAAAATTCTCTTCAGGTTTAAGCTGGACTGAAGGTCACCAATAAAGAGGGTTAACTAGGACCTCACAGTATGTAATAAGTAAACACAGCAGAAATGCTTTTAGGTAAAAGTCACTCAAAAGAAGCAGCTTTAGAAAACAAAATGCAAGTCTGATCTGGTTAATGGATACATATGCTGCTTAAGCCCAAGAAAAAAGTTAAGTTTTCTGGTATTGTTAAATCGGCAGTATCCTCCCAGTTTCTGTATCAGCTATATTACATTAGGGAGAACTGTTATATTTCTGAAGAATTTAATAAGTATAAACTTACTACACACTCTCAGACTTACAGAACTACCATATGAACATCAATGTTATTAAAAAAAATAGTTCAGGGTTCAAGTCAGTCATTAAAAAGGTATTTTCCGACAATCTCATACAGAACTGCAAACATACACCGATTAAATTATTCAGAACTCAACATGACCCAGCATTATTAAAATATCACTGATGGATTTACACATTTCACTTTCAAGTAACTCCTTTCATCCTGGAGAAGCTTTGTAGTTTTTTTTTTTTTTTTCCCTCCCCTGACGTCAAACAAGCAAGAGAAGTACAGAATTGTCTTAGAGTTCTTTGTTTGTTTCTTTTTAAAAGTAAAATTATTTAATTTCTAAATAGAGAACCATCTAATAAAGTAAAAATGCTTTAAGATCCCAGTCATAAGATTTCCAGTAAAGGTATTTTTCCTATACTATAAGATACAAACAGTCTGTAAAAAAAAGTGTTGTTATAAGAAGATGCTGAAGCATTTTTCAGGTATTTCATCTCAAAACAAAGCTTTAGTCTGTTATATCCTAGCATAAAGTAAAATTGAAGACTTTGTTTAGACAGTCTTGTATCATTATTTCATTTGTTTGAAAGTGTGAATTGGTTGAATTTTATCAGGTCCAATTATGAAATAAACCTACATCATTAATTTTAAAAACACATTGAAGTTCACTAAAAGATCTGGGAATGAAAGTGTATCTTTGCTTTGAAACCTGAACAAGTATGGGGAGTTAGCAAACATAGAAGTTTCATATTGCTTAACTCCAATCAGTTAAACGTTATGACGTTTTACTTTTGAAATGTATTTAATGTAACACAAACTGGCTTAGTCTATTTTGGAATTTCACAATTATTTTCCTATTTTAAATGTACTAAAATACTATTTAGAGTACAACTAAATGTCTGGTTTGAGTAGTAAGCTGAGAGTCTGGTAAGAGTCTGAGTCCTCTGAAATACAAGATGGTCATTACAAGGGTATCAAACTTTCCAGGTTCCACTTAAACATAAGTTGTATCTGCAAGGAGGCAGTGTAGTCAAGAAACTAAAATTTCAGAAGCTATTTTTTGGCAAATATATTGAATGTATTTTATAAGTAGTGTTCCCAAATAATGCAAGATTTTTATTTTTATTTTTTTTTGAAGAGCTATGAAAATTGTCCCCCCCCGGCCTTGGGATTAATGCCAGATTTTGAAATGAGAAATTTCTCTTTCTCCAAGCATATTCTTAAGGTTTGTCTTGTCTCATATGTAACTTCTGCAGCTCAGCGCTTTTGGGTGGGAACACACAAATCCAGATTGATGAATTATTAGAATTAAAAAATAACTGGTTTTATTTCAGTTTTTGCGATTGCAGCAGGATTAAAAAAAATAGGGATCTCAAAAAGACACTGCAGTGTATCTAAGGGCAAAGCAGGGACTTAGGAGGCCAAGACAAAGTGTCAGGCCAAATGGCATTAGCCATGCCTAGGCCTTCAGTTCTGCACTAACAAGCGAAGCCAGCATTCAAGAAGCCAATCTGTAAAGAGAGGGTACTCTGCTTTTATTTGACACTGCATCCCTGCATACATCACCTTCACTGTCTTTGGGCATGCTAGATCCTATGAAGAAAATATACTTACACATTCTCTTACAAGTGTCTCCACAACAGATACACCTCCCACTGGTTGTACACTACAGACCAAGAGAAGTGACTTGGTTTATTTTTGAGCTTTTTACATTGGAAAAAAAAGTTTCTTGCTCCCTTATCAGTCATTTTTTCTGGTTGAAGGGAACACAGCAAAGGATAATACCGATGTTAACCATCTCCAGGAAGGAAGCCTTAATTAAAATGAATCCATAACTTTTTAACAAGTGATTAAAAATCCCACAGTAAAACCAAAGTTACTTAAAAGCACGCACGCATGATCAAAAAGTAGAAGATTTAAACCTAGGTATTTTTTAAATCAAATATTTATTAACAAAGTATTCAGTGGCTTTTCCAATAAACTTCAATCCCAACAGTAAACTGAAAGAAAGCTTAATATATTTTGGATTATAAAGGGCCCTTTCATTAATAACAATCAAGAGGCATGAAGCAAACTGACTAGTACACGTCTCTATGTGCTTTCAGTAAAAAGACTGCAAGAAAATGGATGTCAAGAATCTTAGAGGAAGTATTAATTAATGCTGAAAAATATAAATAAAACAGTGACAGAAATGCTATGTTACAAATTACTAAAATAGCTTTAAAAAGTTTTTTTAATGCTTTAATTTGACATGTGATAAAAATCATCACTTAAAAAAGATAACATTATTTGCAAATTGAGCAAGAGGACCTGATGATAGCCATATATAATCAGTTGTCACCTTGCAGCTCAATTAGCCCTCATGTAAAAATGAGGCATGTAAGGAGAAATGAGGTTTTGACATTATCTCTGCCAGCAAGATAATTACACAGCCTTCATTTAACAGTAGGGCAACACTACTGTAGCAACAAATTAACTCGGCTCCATTTGCAATTCATGGTGTGTTTTCTCATTTAATACCATTTGTCTTACCCCAAGTGAATGTTTCCATTAGTTTTCCTCATCACAGCAAAATACTCTTTGACTTCATACATTACATCACCAACTACTTTAGTTCCAGAAAACTTTCAGAAAGCTGTATAAATTTGATTAAATGATTCCCCTTCCTATCCTCCTAGTTTTTAACTAAACCATTCTATTTTTGGTTTACAGCCAAATAATAATACAGCAGGTGCTTTTGGATTTAATGAGTAAGGAACTGATTTCATTCCACATTCATTTCATTACTTGACATCAAAAGCCCCCACCTCCTGTGTTTTATGAAAAAATGTAACTGATAGGAGCATATTCATACAAGTCGGAACAAAACTTCACCAGTGTTGGTAACTAAAGTGATATACATTGTATAATGTAAGTGTTATTAATCAGAACAAGTTTGTACATAGTGCTGAGACCCAAAGACTTTAAGAAAAGGCAGATACGGCATCGTGTATTTATGTTCAGAAAAGATGCACAAAATGTTACTTTCTTGAAAACATAGCTATAGGTAATGCCTGAATGGAGCTGTGAAGAGCTCCTTAGTGCAAATACTAAACATTCATATACAAAACTTAAGAATATCCTTCTTGACAGCAAGAAGCTAGCTCTACATGTGGTTTTACAAGTTTTAAGAATAACCTTCTGGTTGCTTCACTGCAATCAACTAAGCAGAAACTACCATGAAAGCTTGAAAAATTACCCTGTTTTGTGGCCTAGAAAAATGTTTGCATACTATTGCATGCATTATGATTGATAGTCATCTTTATAATGTACACATTTACTGATCTTCTTTCTGAAGGGAATATCAATAGTTTCAAGCCCTTTCTAAATCTTTAAAAAAAATATATCCCTCTCTTCTAAAGGAAGATTGACTCTCCATAGAAATTGCAATGGCACCCAAACTAGAAAATACATGAGAACTCCATCAAATGTAATTTCGCAGGAACTGAAATTAATTACCAATTCCCAAAGTTAACTTCTCAGCATCCTCATAACTACTACTTCTTTGTAATAACACATTTTTATTAGTTATGCAAAGCTCCAAGATGATTTATAAATTAATAATCTTCTCAAGAATTCTTACTACAAAAGCCTACAATTTTTCCTACAGATTTCTACTATAAAAGTACTACAACTACTATTGTGCTGACAAACACATAAAGGAGGTAGTAGGGGATCGTTCATCACAGTGACAAGCCATCATAAAAATAACCCACCCAGAACGTGTAGGCCTAAACTTAAAATGGTCACTGTTGCTAGTACAAATTATGGCAGCTTAGAATGGCCAGTTTGCTCAAATGCAAGGTCCCTCTTTGTCTACTTATGAAATATGGGGCTATTACTCTCTACATCAATACACAAATTTTGAAAAGAAGATATTCATTGGTTTTTAATCACATACTGTAAAAGATTAGCTGGTTTTTGCACCAGTTGTAGGTCTCTTATCATTCTCATCATATTGAAAGCTTATCCAACAGATGTCCTCCTCTTACCCTCCAGTGGTTCTTTGTGTGCTCAAGATTAACACACTATCACAATGTTGTTTCTGCATTAACCAGCGCAAGACATTTGGAGGAGTCTTTGTTGCCACAAAATAAGGAAAGTTGCATTAACGGCATTCAAATTGTGTTCACTTGCAAGGAACAAGAGCAAAATATGATGCCAGCACTTTGTGCAAGGTATTCCATGCAAAAGCTAATTAAAGGATTTGAAAAACTGTATTATAGATACTCTTTTGAAACTTTACTTCATTTAAAACCAGCTACCAATGATGTGCTGAATGTCACCTTTTTATAGTAAGAATGAACAACCTCTCTGATAATAATCTAAACCACTTAAAAGAAATGGTTATGTTTTTCAAAGTATTTAACAAACATGAACTCCGTGCTTGTCAAAGAAAAGCAACAACTATTTTCCACATTAATTAAATAGAATACCAGATAGAACTGACACACAGATGAATTATCTAACCTAAGTTCACAAGATATATTTAGCCTATAGTAAAAGAAAGGGTGTCACTTTTTGTTACACGATTCCAAGGTGACTGCTTATAGTTTGAACTGCTAGGCTAATTCTAGCCTGAGCACAAATCTGTCTTTTAGTTCATAATTAATTCTCAGTGTCAAAACCAGTAGATGTCTTTTTTTTTTTTTTTTTTTTTTTTTTTTTTTTTTTTTTTGATCAACCTCCTCTGTCTGCTAATTACAGCACCATAAGAATCAGGCTTGAAAACAGAATAGCATTGTGGCAGTATGAAAGTACAGAAAGAAATTTCCAAGGGAAACAGAATTCAGACTCAAGCAAGCAAATAAATAAATTGAGCTCTTACCAAGCCAAGCTGTTATCTTAGCATCTAAAACAAATGTTACTGTTTTAAATAAGCAAAGATCGTATTTTATTTCATTATCCTAAGTATTTCTACACACTGTAACCTCTACCAACAAACACCTGCCAGGGGTAGAATGGTTAGAGGAGAAATGAAAAGAAGTTGCTGAAACATACAGCTAACATTGGTGTTCTGAATTTAAGAGTCTCACTGTCTACATAAGTGCTTACGTTAAGAGCCGAGATTCCAAAAATAAATTATTTTATTTAGACCCTATGAAACAACTTCTCTGGGACCAGCTTCTTAACTGCTATTAGCAAGCATCTCTTATGCAATTAACAAGTATGGCCACGCATGTTGTATGCGAGTCTGGACTTCACTAAAACAGAGAACTCTGAACACCCATTCTCCCTGAACTTTGTCCTTTGCAGATACCCTTAGACAAACGCTAGATCTTCCAGTGTGCTCAATACATTAGGCCAGTCTGCCAAGCTGGAATGGGAAGTAATTTCAGCAACGCATTCAGAACTCTTTCAGTTTCAGCTAATTTGGACATCCATGTTGATGGTTCTCAAATGTGAGAGATCTCAAATTTTCCATTCGTTAGCTTTCATCTCACCCAGATCTCAACTCCTTTCCTAAAACCTCTCCCAAACGTTTATGTTCAGTTTAACACTAATGAAGTCCTAAAACAACATCAGCACACAACCAAAACCAAACCAAACACAACCAAAAAAATCCAACCAAGAACAGACAAAACCTGGTCCTTGTTCCTATCTCCAAAACCTTCTAACAATCCTGCAGAACCATGACTAATGGCGATACTTATATCTCAATCTTCCTCCTTGTCTGCTATTCTCATTTTAGGCAAAAGGTTCATATTTCAGACCTGCAGACTACAGGATTATTTGAATTCTACCAAGAATATCACAAAATCTAATTCAAGCTTTCTGTCATTTTTCATGTCCCACACATATTTTGCCTTGTTTTGTTTCATGCCATCTCCCTTTCCCTTGACAAAGACCAAACTCTGCAATTTTTAAATTCTTCTAGCATTAGCAGTTCTTTGATTTCTTTCAGTCTCTTGTGCACTGAGCATTTTTCATGAACTCATCTGTATAGCTTTCACCCTTCCTCCAGTTAATTCCCTTTGGAAGACCCTCATCTGCAATGCTGCCCATGGGAAATCCAACTGATTTATACTGACAAGTTAATTAAAAAAAAAAAAAAAAAAAACAAAACAACACACACAACAAAAGCTTATTCTTATTTACCAGCCAACAGTTAAATACTCTGCTATACTACTTTCCTCAATCTCTTCTGCACATCTGTTTTTACCTCCTTGTGGCAGGGACAGTGCTTTTTACATTTGGAAAGTACCTACTACTTTGTGAGAACACCAGAAAACAAGCACAAGCATGTAACACAAGTCTGCTAGAAACAAAAATCTTCAAGTTGTAACCACGTTAGAACTGACTGATTAACTCCTTCCAATTAAAATAGAATAAGTTAACTCTGTTGATATTTATGCTTTCTTTCAATATTTATCTTTTCTAGACTAGTGGAAATTATTACTATTTAACAAAACTTCTTGAGTTAACTGCATATTGCAGTGGGTGAGAGGAAAGGGTTTCATTCTCTCTCCTTTCCTATGTTGCTCTTATAGTACTTGGCACTTTCTGCCAGCCAAACTGATTCTACGCAGTAAAATGCTGAGGGGTGGGGTGGTAGGAGGCTTAAAGTGAGCAGACAGATTCAAGCTGAGTAATTTCGGTGAAATACTGAACTATTCCAATAACGGAAATGAGCAGGATCAACAGAGAATGCACATCCTCTCTTACCTTCTCCCGTTTTAGGGGCTGCAAGCTGCTAAGCCAGCTGAGCTGCTTCATTTAACTTCTCCTTAAGACACTGGATAAGCTGTTAACCTTCAAGGTGCTGGCAGGGGAAGATTAAGACTGTTTCAAGCTTTGTACTGAAACACAAGCCATACTGCTGACTTAACCTATTCCACCTTGAGTAAGAGAGATGGAAATAGAATCCAGAAGCCAAGAAGAAAACCTAATTTACATTAGGAAAGAAAAAGCAGGAGAACATTTCGCTGTGAAGTGACGCTAGCATATAAGTTCAGGTGAACCATCATAGGGTTCTCAATTTTTATACTGTTGGTATTAACAATTCAAATGCCTCTAAGCCAATTTTCTAATTTGTAAGAGTATCTTCTTGTATTTCATTTTCTTCCTCCGTTGAGGAAATAAACATATATGCATTAAAATTTTTTGGTGATTTTCTTGGACCCTAGTTAAATTCTTTTGTCTGACAACCTGTTGGATAAAAGTAATCCAACAACAAGGGAGCTGGAGTGGGTATTAAAAAACAAAACAGACCTATGATTTGGTACTTCCCAATATAATAGGATCATAGGATTGGATCATTGGATAATTCAGGTTGGAAAGAACCTCAAGAGATCCTCAGTCTGGCCTCCTACTCCAAGCAGACTCAGAACTGAGGTCAAACCAGGTTACAAAATGCTTTATTCAGCTCGGTCTTGAAAACTGCCGAGGACAGAGACTGCACACCCCTCTGGACAACCAGTTCCATTGCCCTACGTTCCATTGTCTAGGTGGTGAAATGAAGCAAGACATTATCTTAAATCTGAACTTCTCATCTAAGTAGGTAACCACAATTTATTCCAGCATTCCAAGCAAAACTGTTAATGACAGGCAAAATATGAGACAGGTGTTCTGACAGCCATAGCAGCTTTTTTTTTTTTCTTCCTCCAAATTAAACTGTACTACAGTCTTGCATCCAGATTTTTGGTGTTTGGAAAAGATCATTTGGAGTTTCA
The DNA here is from genome assembly GCF_011077185.1 of Oxyura jamaicensis. Classification (NCBI taxonomy): domain Eukaryota; kingdom Metazoa; phylum Chordata; class Aves; order Anseriformes; family Anatidae; genus Oxyura; species Oxyura jamaicensis. The sequence goes on from NC_048895.1 coordinate 22,919,290, forward strand.
GATTAATAACATACATAATTTCAAGGTACTTTTACTTATTATTAGTTACCATATTTGTATATCAGTCAGATTAATACCTAAATTATCATACATGCAGAAACCAGTAACATTGAAGGGTATTTGCAAGTTTAAGAAAAATGAAATATTCCAACAAAAATAATATTTCAAATATTTATGAAACAGGGAATCAAATTCAGCCACTTCTTCCAAGTGAGTAGATAATATACCCCCTCTAAACAGAAAGTTATGCATATTATTACACTTGGTCATTATACAGTGTGTATGCTTACGTCTACACTGAAAATGCAGCCTGTTTCCCTGAGGCAGCAGTGGTCTACCAATGCTAAACTTATGCTGGTTGCAAGAATTACCCTACTGGACCAATGAATATGATTTTATCTTGTATTTCTTATACGATAATGTTTAACGTATCAACATGTGGCATTTCAAAATCTTTTGTCTACGCTATCAAATGGAAGTATTTCACAATATAAGAATTTAACACAGTATTACCCTTCTTGAAGTCTTATACATTAAGGTGGTTCATTTTTCTAAAACTACAGATTAACATCCTAAACTGCTGTTTCTTGTTTCAGTTAGAGACAAGAGGGAAAACTTGATACTCCTACAGATAAGAACAGATTGCTATACTTTTTGCTTTCTGTACTTCCGTTTCTGGCAGTAGCAAATCAATATAATCAAGACTTCAATAAACAAACAGTATGCATTATAGCAAAGCAGTTTCTGTTGGTTTTTAGACTAAAAGAACATTTCTGTAAGCATATTTCAGGTATTTGTTCAGATTCTCAAGAAGTATAGTCTCTATGGGATCAACCCATGCCATGATTTCCATTACTTTGATTTCCATTTAATGGATAATGTTTCTGTATGAGCAACGGGAAGAAAACAAAAAAGAGAGGGGGAGAATAAACCCCTCAAAACAGAGAATTTGGTGCTTGGCAGGAAAGTTAAGATGACTAACACATTAGACGGAAGTGCTAAAAATGGCTGACTTCACTATAATTGGTCAGCAACTTCACAAAGTGAAGGTTTTGGACAGAGGATAAAAACAGATAACTTTGATAAGGCAGTAAACCAGGTTGTAGACTCTGGTTAACATTCTTTTCTGATTTAGAAGTGATAATTCCCAAGATACGCATTGCCTCTGATGTAGGACTACCAAATCACTTGAATTTAAATGTTTCCCTGTAAAATTTAAGTACTTGGTCAAGTGCATGAATCTCTATCAAGGGACTGCATGCACCCTTTCAATACTGAGTACTATTCAGTTAGCCAAAAGACTAAGTGAGATAAAGTCTCTGCCAAAATTGGTTCTTAACCACTCAATTAAATCTCACATGCTTTAAGAGACAAAAGGTGTGTAATCAGTTGTTACTTTTCTTCTAACAATGCAAGCATGTGCAGTCAACTCTGATCCTTCTCAAGTCAGTAACACGAACTTCCGCAGTGCCGCTTCTAGTCCATGAAAGGCAACAGGACAAACTTCCTATGCCCGCACTGGATACACACTGGTGCCAAAAATAAATATGAAGCTTCAGGTAATAGAAAAGACAAAGTCAGGTGAATGGGGATGAGAAAGACTGTCATTAACTCCCCAAACTTAGACAGGTGTTGAAACCACAGAGCTTTATTTCTCAAATTTAAGTTACACAACCAAAAAGTGAAGGCAAAAATCCCACCAGGAAGCATAGTCCGTCCTAAATGACCCCCTAGTACTGAAAGGGGGCTGCCCCACTCTCCCACCTTTCCACCCATGTCAACTTCATGTTCCTGTCAGACTTGATGTTTCTGAGTGGCTCCAGGAGACTTCCAGCTCCCTAAAAGCTCAGAAAGATAACCCAGACAGAAATGTCTGATTTTTTCCCCCATTCTGGTGAATTGATACAGCTCAGAAATTGGTCTTACAAGCCAAAGCTGTTGCAAGACAGAGGAAGAATCAACAAGGTCTGGAGCAGGTAGGAGAAGGGGTTAAGAGTTAGGATATAGTTAAAGAAAGCAAGAGAAAAGGAAACAAGAGAAAAGGAAACAAGACTTTTCCTTCTGGTGTCAGGAAACCACTGGATCAACTCAACGATTCAAGAAACCTTACATATTCATTTTTCAGACATGCTTTTCTTTAGTAGAAACCCAAAATACCCATTTCAATTCTCATTAACTGAAAGACTGAAATAACAGAAAACCTTAACAAACAAGCAATATTCTTCTTCCTTCAAGCTCCTGACATAATTCAGATAATACATCACATCTGGAAAGAGGCTTACTGAATTTGTATGTGGCCAACTACAACTCAGTAAACAATTCACATGCAGAACTGCCTCCCTTTGCATCAAATGAATTGTGTTATAATGGAATGAGTGTGATCTGTGGAAGAATTGCTTACAATTGCACATACAAGAAAAAAAGATAGCTAAGTCTAAATTAAGATGTTAGCTATGAAGTTTCCAATAGGACCTTGACATGACTGTTGACCTACTCATGACATGATCACACCAGTAAGGATTTGGAATTCTATTAGTATTACCAGAGGAAAAAAGTCAAGGAGTCATCAGGAAAACAAATCTATATCTGCTACTCCATCAGCCAATTACTGTTGTTAAAGTAGAATTAGATGGGTATTGACAATGCGAAGGGGATAAGGATTAAGCAGATGTCTGAGTATACAGCTAGCATTGCTGTTCTGTTTTTTTGTTTTGTTCCTTCTACAGAAAGCCTGAAAAAAGATAGGACAAAAAATGTATACTATATATAATACGGTACTATAACTCTGATCATGTTCTGGAAGTACCAGTTATATATATTTCCTTCCATGAAAACACAAAACCATGCAAAAACTAAATACAGCATTAAAGCAAAGTACTATAGCAAGAGTACATGACATGGCATTAACTTGACAACTCCCTTCAACCTCAATTATCTGAAAGCCATGAAGAAATACAAGTTATGTTAAAGGTATTTTTCTTAGTTTTTGAGAACAATTTTAATGAAATAAACAAAGCCATAAAAATGTCTCAGTTAAATGTAGCAGTCCTCATGAAGTCAGTGGACTATAGACATGTTGCAAAGTTACGTTCTAAATATTTGGAAATCCTTTTTAAATATTCCAGGTAATGTTGAAAAAGGAGAGAGCTGGAATTCTTATTGATTAATTATTGTGACTGAAATAATTATGAGGCTGCAACCAGGCTTTAACACAGGCTACAATCATCACTCTTTAATTTCTTTTTAAACACAGACAAATTTGTGAAAATTGCGTTTCCGCATAGAACACAATATGCTAAAGCCTAGCAAAAAATTTCCTTCTACGGTGAACGTTCACTGTTACACAACTCTTTTAGAGTAATGGACATAAGTCAATCAATGCAAATGAAGCTTATAGCAAAGTTGTGATGAAGTACTAAATGTTTTAATTGTTTGTACATCTTATCGAGGCTGTCAATACTACTGACAAATACGGCAAAACTACCAGACATTGTGTAAAATTCTCTTCTGAATTAGAGATCTTGAATCTCCTACATGCTATTATTTTTGAATAACAAAAACTATTTTTTTTTTCCCAGCAAAAGTATTAGATTGCTACAGAATTACCCTGGTCTGAATTTATTTATTTTTTTTAAACTCCATGATCAGTAGTAATGAACCACAAATTTGATTCCTATGCAAATCCAAGAAATACTTATTATACTCAAGGATTTTACTAGCACCATAATATTCAATAAATATTTCAACATAATATTTCTTATTTGGTCCAAATAAGCATCCAGTATTGGCAGGTGACATAATATAATGTGAAAGGAAATTAAAAGGAATGTAATTTTTAAAATTCTACAAATTCCAAGCGAGGTATAAAAAAAAAAAAGAGTATGAGATGGATGCATAATTATTACTTCACTTTATTTAATACTTATTAGTGCTGATCAAAATACATGTGCTTCAAATACAGTCCAAATTCAAATAATTAGTATACTATCTTTTCTGTTACACGCTTCAACTGAATTAAACTAGCTAAGACCCAATTCTTATTCTGGGCTACCAGGAAGCACGTTTGCTTCCTCCTTGACCCATCATTCGTGAAACTCAAGGGACCTGCCCTTCTTGAAAATTTGCCAAGAAACTTCTTTTATCAGTACCTTAGGGAAATTTAACCTTAGACACTACTTAAAGAGGAAAACACAACACTTATAGAATACTCAGAGAAAAATTAAAATAAGACTTAGAGGTCACTACAGCCATAGATCTAACCACATCACAAAAAATTCAGTACGTCTTCTGAAGGTAAGCAAAGCTTTGCGCATAGTGAACTGAAATATAAATAACATTGTCAAAATAATTAAGGGTAACAGCAGACACTAATTGCTAAACATAACTGAAGTTGTTAGCAAATCAATAAAATCACTGTTTCTGAAGTTTTTATTCTAGCTATCTCTACCTGTTCATAAGTGTTCTGGATACAGTAAACTGGAAAGAAAACAAGTAAACAAGTAACTACACTTCACTCCTTATGGCTTTATGCCTGACATTTAACTGACTTTGAGGTCTAATGAAGGAACAAACACTGATCAAATGTTGAAGCATTTATAAGGTCATTCCCACATGGGTTTCTCTCATGCTAATAACTGAGAGTATGTCATAGCCTTTCCTCTAGGGAGTTACTAAATCTACATTTGTCACCTCAACCTCACAACTTTTTTCAAGAAACTTTAGGTATTTAATAATAATTTCTGTCAAATTTAACTAGGAGTTTCTGAAGTTATTAGAATGAAGCAGGAAGGAAAACTGATGATAGCTCACCTCATTTCCACAGAAAATGCTGTTAAGAACAACTAGAAAAAAATTGCCTTTCCATCCAGAGAATATCAGATAAAACAACCTTCTCCTCCCCCCCAACAAAATAGACTGAGTGTGCCAGAAGAAACAGAGGTACCAATACCATAGAAATATGCTTTCACAAAAAAGGTTATACCATTCTAGTTACGTATTTATATTCATTACCATTAAAAAGTCTAAGATAGGATACGTGGAAGTTCATATTAATATAGCTTGGGGAGACAAAGGAAGGTAATGTTTTGTTTGTTTTTTTTCTAACTTATAACATCTACGATATGAAGAAGCTCTGGGAATAAATATTTTTTCTTGTGTGTGTACAGAGCAGATACCACAGAACTCAACAGCATTCTTGGATGCTCCAGCGTTATGAGATTCTACCTCATAACTGCATATGCAGTTTCCAGAGTGACCAACACTTTCTTTTTCGGCTGGGAACCCCCCACACTGTGTCCTTCATTACCAAAGACAAGCTCTTGATGACTTTCTAGACTGTAAGCAACTGGAGGGTCAGCAATCAACAGAATATGCTGAGCAGGTATAAACAGATAGGGACAAAGAAGATTTAACAGAATAAGTTAGAAGATGACCCCCCAGTCCAACAACAACTATGTATTTGTTCATGGGCTTACTTAGAATAAATCAGTTTAAAAGAACAGAAAAGGGAGATAAGGGGAAAGAAAGTACTTGCAATGGTAAATCTCATACATACATTCTAATAGCAAATAACTATTGTACAACCAGCTAGCTGATGACAAGACATGGATATAAAAGATATAAAAGTTTCACCATCATTTCCAGAAAAGAGAGAGAGAACTAAAATTTTACTCGAGCATTTACAGTATAATCGGTCATTTTGAGAACTCATTACTATTTTAGTACCATTTAACTTAAGATTTCTGAAGCACATTTTAAGGCTTTTTAGGTACTTGTTTAGAGTGCAAAACTCAGAAAACTTAACCTGGGTCACTTTTGAATAACTGCAGCTTTGTATGAATTTACAGTGCAACTAGCTGCATCTTTTGTCATTTAGGGGACATTTCAAATATCTGGAACAGTGACTGAGAACAAAGGGCAAAAGAGCAAGAATACAAATACAGGTAACATGCAGAAATATAAACTTAAACTAATCCACTAAATGTAACCTGCCTTGCCAGATCTTTAACTTATTGGAAAAGTTGCTCTACGTAATATTGACAAATAGATGTATCAATCAATACATTTGGAACAAGAGATATATTTTAATTTAAAAATGTTCAAACTGCAGCAGTAAATCTATGCACTTAGCACATACAAATCAGATGGCTTTTCTTCTGGGGTATTTTTAAAAAGACTCAGGTGCAAGTAATGTGTTAGAAAAATAAACCTTTCGAAAAAAATGTACTAGGTAAAAATAGTAAAATATTGAAATGAACTCCATTAGGTAAAGTCAAACTAATAGTAATAAAAGTCAAAAAAGTACAGTATAGAAAAATGATCAGAATTCTCTAAGTTCGTCTGTTTTTGCAGTCTGCTCTACTTTCTTGCTATTGTCACGTAGACCGAGGCAATTTTCAGTAAAATGAATGACAGAAGGAGAAGAGCAGATAAAACAGCTGTAAAAGCCTCAGATGTAAAGACTCCCCACTTGTTTTTTATGGTATAATACTGCCCCCATACATTCTCCCTTTGCTACTTCAAAACTACCTTGCTAGCTTTCCTAGTCTCACAGTCTTGGATGTATTAAGTTTAATAAACTTTTACTGAAAGTGCATAAATTCAAAATCCACAATCTCAATTCCACATTTTAACATGGGCACAAAAATATAGCTAATGTATGCCATACAGAGAAAATGATATTTTTTAAAAAACTTCCTATGGGGTAACACCAGTCTAATTTTTATGTCAATAAAATACACTCTTAGCAAATTCAAAAATAAAACGTTGCTATGAAATCATTAAGAAAAGGGATGGTAGTGGGGAGGTTCTATTAACTATGTATATAAAGAGCAATTATTTGAGAATTAGCAGGTGAGCTGGAACAATCTCAAAAGGATCTCAAGTTTAAGAAGTATTAATTAATATATTCCATAATAGCTATTTTCTGTGATGATCATTTTGCACTCTTTAGCGCTGAAGAGCAATTGTGATAGAAGGATATAATCAATTTTTAAGAAAAAAAGGTATTTCAATGACATTTTTAGTATTAAATTTATAAAGTTATAATTGCTTATCTTAAAAATAATCATGTCACCTTCATTACATACCACTTTTATATACTAAAATTTTTCTTGGCAGAACTACTGCTCTTCTTTGTGTTTGCCCTGTTTGTTATACCCTAGCATATAATCAAAGGTTCTGCTTTTTCCGCAAATGAATTCATCAAGTTCACAGTAATTTGAAATTCTACTACAACTTTGATCATAACAAATTAGTGCTAATAAGGCCAACTGTTCATTCACCATGATGCTATGCTAAATTTGCAATTAGTGGTAAAAGACATTAGTATTTTGAAGAGTAGATTAGAACTGAGAGCCAGTACTAAATAACTTGAACTGGGATTCATTAGTTAGATTCTTATAAAGAAAAAATATTCCTCTTCTCTCTTCCTCTCCATTTCCTGTAAGCAGTGAGCAGTAAAATATTCATTTCTAATAGCTAACCTGTATCTGAAGCTACAATCAAAACACAAACTCAGAAACTACACTTGAGAAAGTACTGTGGATAATAAAATATAAAAAGTGTTTTAAGAATCACCTCTAAACTCAACTGGAACATGGATACCCTGAAGTCTACTAGTATCATTACCAACCTGTAGTATTTTCACACTAAATAAGTTTCTCAGGTTGCTGTACCTGCTCAGAGAGCTGACCAGCTAACAAAGTCTATTTAATACATATTTCCTATTTATTATCTTAGGTTGAAGAGAAGATTAAGATAGAACATGAAAACAAAGCAACCGCGTGTTTCACAAGATATTTACAACCAGCTCATTGAAAAGCCACAGATCAAGGATTCAGTGATTCAGTCTTAGAATATCGAAGTATGATTGGACAGGGTGGGTACATTGGGGGATTTGGCTTTGGGGTAGAGAGGACTGTGTGTTTATTTATTTATTTTTTTAAAAACAAAAGTTCAGCCAGCAAATCTATAAGCCAAGAGTTTCTCTCATACTAAGAGAAAATGCTGTGATTTTTTTTTTTCTCCTCATTTCAGGGGTTCAGGAAACATACAGAAGTATACCAGATGGCCTTCCTGTTTCCTTGTCCAGACCTGCCAGCGCAGTGAAACTAAGTGGTAGTCCAATGCAGGACTGAAGCAAGAGAGAACGGAATTTCTGGCTAATTTTTTGTCTGAAAGCAGAAAAATTAAGCAACACATTTTAGATCATACTCGTGCCACAGAAAACCCTTAACATTCTTACCTATTATTTGAAGCTAAATGCTCTGGGGTCACACAACATGTGGCTCCATGCAGTGGGGTACATGATGCAAATTCAGCTGTGGATGGAGGCTGCTGCCAGTGAGCTTGTACTTCATGCAAGGCCTCTCCGAACACTTAACCCTGCTAATATGCAGATGCCAAGTGATTGCTAAGGAACCCTACACAGATTTTTCTGGGGTTTCTGGTCTAAACCAGAGAGTGGCTCAATTGGTCCAGCCTGGCAATTTAGACTCAATTTAGCCAGGGATGAGAAGCCCCAGCACCCTGGCAGGTGATACTGGCACCGCAGTACCAAGCATCAGGGTCACAGAAACAAAAGCCTCAAATATTAAGATTTGACATGGCTATTTTATACTGCTTTGCAAGATAAATACTTCATAATTTTAATTGTTCCTAGTAAATATAAATATTTAATAAAATACTTAAGCATAAATACTTTGCATTTGTTTTTGGTAACACAATATAATCTGAATAACACATTGGCAAGAACAACCTTTTATTTTCACCATACCTCCATTTTAAAATTACTTTATTTAATAAATATGCATCTTTCTGCCACATGCTCTACATCAAAGATCTTTCCTTGCTTCTTCTTTTAAGCCCATGCACTATAAACTCTATTCTGCGTCACCGATTTTAAATTTCGTCTATAAAAGTCATTTTACATATACTACAAATAACAATACATGCCTCAGTTTGAATATTAAAGCTATAATTCAATTTCAAGGTTCTTCTGACAGTATTCCAGTATTGCTTTTTTTCCCCAAGATGTTACCCAAATCTCTTTTAGTAAATTCACAAACTTCCAGAAATTAATAGCTTTAAAGCAGATGTATTGCATAAAAAAATAACTAGGGTTTACTACTATCTATTCAACTAGTACTGAGTCCTACAGTATTAAAAAAAATCAACATAAATAGACATATGTTCATAATCCATACCCTTCCCCATTTTCTGACTTGATGTGTATTCTTGCATTCTTAACGGAAGGGAAGGCATTATTAGTTCTCAGAGAGACAGGAAAATGCAGGTACATGGAAACACAGGTTTACAAAGTCTAAACTCTACCTCAGCTGCGGTTACTCAGATTTTGGTAGCTCTAAATGCTCAGAAGTACCTAACTAATTGAAAACACCAGGTTAGGACTGGATTAAATGGATGGAATTCAGCCTCTACGAACTGAGGTTATAGTCTCAAGAGTTATTCTTTCCTCTGTAAAGCATCAAATCATAGAATCATGAATGGATTGAATTTCATAGAATTGTACCTTACATAATTTTCAGACTATATTGGTGTGCTTTTCTAAGCATTTGGTTGTTTCTATTTTTCAGCATCATAAAATCATTAAGGTTAGAAAAGACCTTCAAGATCATCAGGTCCAACCATCCCCTTACCACCACCATCACCCACTAAACCAAAAACCACATCCAACCTTTCCTTAAACATCCCCAGGGATGGTGACTTTACCATCTCCCTGGGCAACTCATTCCAATGCCTGACTGCTCTTTCTGAAAAGAAATGTCTCCTCATTTCCAACCTGAACCTCCCCTGGCATAACTTGAGGCCATTCCCTCTAGTGCTATCTCTGGTTACCTGGGAGAAGGCCTACCCCTAGCTCCCCACACCTTCCTTTCAGGTAGCTGTAGAGAGCAGTAAGGTCTCCCCTGAGCCTCCTCTTCTCCAGGCTAATAAACAACGCCAATTCCCTCAGCCGCTCCTCACAGGACTTGTGCTCCAGGCCCTTCACCAGCTTCGTAGCCCTTCTCTGGACACGCTCCAGGCTCTTAATGTCCTTCCTGTAGTGAGGGGCCCAAAGCTAAACACAACAGTTGAGGTGCAGCCTCACCAGAGTGGAGTATAGGTGGACCATCACCTCCCTGGTCCTGCTGGTTGCACTATTCCTGATACAAGCCAGGATGCCGTTGGCCTTCTTGGCCACCTGGGCACACTGCCGGCTCATGTTCAGGCAAGCATCATTCAGCACTCCCAGGTCCTTTTCCTCTGCACAGCTTTCCAGCCACTCTGCCCCAAGCCTATAGCATTGCATGGGGTTATTGTGGCCAAAGTGTAAGACCTGGCACTTGGCCATGTTGAACTTCATCCCATCAGCCTCTGCCCATCAATCTTACCTGTCCAGGTCCCTCTGCAGGGCCCTGCTACCCTCCAGCAGATCGACACTTACCCCCCACTTGGTTTATCTGCAAGCTTAATGAAGGTGCACTTAATTCCCTCATCCAAATAATCAGTGAAGATACTAAAGAGGATGGGCCCCAACACCACTGAACACCACTGGTGACCGGTCACCAGCTGGATTTCAATCCATTCATCAGGTCATTCATCAGGAACCGATTCACTGGTCCATTCATCAGGAACAATAAATGAACTTCTGTTAATATGCAATAAACTGATCGACATTCTCTGACCTGAAAAGTTTTTTTGGCTTATGACAAACCCCTAAGAAGGAAAGCCACCAGCCTTAAAAACCAAATGTGCCACTTTATCCTGGGACTGTAGTACTTCGTAAATATAAATGGATACTTTACACTGTATTTACGCCTTATGCTGAGAACTTTCTTCCGGAAAGACAGTTTACTATTGCACTATTTACTCCACACAAAGTCAGTGTTCTACTTGTGCTTTCACAATATGATTTTTTTAGCTTTTTTTTTTTTTTTTTTTTAAGAAACCTGCATAATTCTCTTCAACTTTTCATCTCCCTACCGCTCCCTCCCTAGCTTTTATGCCCACTAGCAAATTTCAACTGTCTTGAAAAGGAGAGATGTCTTGAAAATAAGTTTCCATTTGTGATAGCAAGTGGACAGAGAGATCCAAACTAGTGCTTTCTCTTCAAGGAGACAGCAGCATCAACTCGGCCAGTTCCTCAGTTTGGAACAATTCACATCATACACTGCCTCTTCCAAAATTAGCTCTTAGTAGTTATGAGAATTGTATATACATATGCAGGTTTAAAGGAGATACAAAGAGGGAAATGTGGATATCACTGGGAACAGAAAACCAAGTTACTGTTCCCCAACTTCAGCAAAAATATACGTGGAATTTAGACGACATCCAAAGCAAGGAAAACACACCAATTGATTAATATTGGAACAGTAAATCACTTGGCAAGAGAAAGATACACACAGACCACGAACAGGTATAATTCAAAGTTCTTGGTTCAATTTGCTCACTTAGAAGAAGGTTAAACAAACAGAAACAAAGCATACATTAAATTGTTGTGAAGAATCCTGTTGAGATTGTCCCAGTCTCAGCCTTCGACAACCTACCATCCTGCTGCATATGACAAAACCTCACAGTAACACGTTTCAAAAGAAAACTGTCTAAACTCATTTGTTTGACAGCTCTCAAATCAGCCTTTGCCCCTGGGTAGGTAAGACCCTGCCAAACGCCTAAGAGATTCTTGACCAGGTGTGATTAGTACTATGAGAATTAATGAAGAATCCAGTTCTGGATTATTGCTTTTGTTGGGGAAGGCTTCAGGCACCAGGGATTTGGAAGCTTTCCCCAAACTGTTCTTCAGAGACACATTTTTAAGCAGAAAGATGCTGTAGCTCAAAGAAATAACAATAAGCAATCCTGTTTTGTCAGGTTACACAACATCTGGATGATACTAGCAACATTGTACACGTAGATCAAAAAGTGTGATATATTAAAAGCATACAGCCTCCTAAACTTAAGGAATTATTACCTACAAACCTAGATGAGAATCGACTTCCTCAGATGCGCAGACTTAAAAGACATGTGTAAAGGAAAACACACAAAGCTTTCAAAAAGTCTGCTCAGAAAGAATTTGTGCCAGGCATTTTGCCAAAGAATAGATCATTAATGGTTTCAACGATCTCCCCTTGGAGAGGGGGCTGCCAAGACAAATCCTCTTAGTTATACTAGAAAGGTTAAGTGAGGTCAAAAAGTCCCACCTCTCCCCAGCTGTGTGCACTTTACCAGTTTGATAATTTTGATAAAGAAATAAATGACTGCTTTTGGTGTTTAATTAGTCTGATGCCAGTCGAGTTTCTAGTAACTGGTATTATACTTCGGTTTGTGTCTGCTTTGATTAGCTGTCTTAACAGCCGACCAGCTCAGTCACCCTACTAGAATAATCTATTTTGTGCAAGTCAAGGCCGTTTGAGACCTCTGGGCTCTGTGTATGCTGACAGCACGGCTGGCCACTTTCAGCTCCTCCAGCGAGACAGAATAAAATTAAGGGGACACCAGATGTACCTGAATCTCCAGGCAGTTTTCTGTCTCCCTTTAGGTTAAAGTAGACAAGGGAGCCTGTTTATCTTCTTTGAAGGCATAAGAAATAATTGCACTTAGTAACACTCTTTGAAAGCCACAGACAGCAAAGTGTACGTCAAGGATATTATTTACCTTCCAGAGCAAACTGTCTAAACATCCACCTGTTCCCTAAACGTTTCTATGCACAGGAGGCAAAATTAATCTACTTTCAAGAATAATACTTCTACAGTTGATCATCGTGGCAACAAAGGAATAATTGAAAATTCTGAGGAATCGTAACATTTACTATTCTATCAAAACACTATGAACACTGAGAGCTATTGATTCAAACGTTCTTCACAGTGCAGCACACTCATTTCAATTATTTGAGGCTAAAATTTCTTTGCCTTACTAGTTTAACAGAATGACTATAGAAGAAACATGTCCAAAAGAAACCTAGAATTTTTGAACATATTAAAAAGCATACAACAACACGAATAGGAAGGTTACCATCCTCTCTCAAAGAGCATGTAAAAAAATAGTACTTTGATAGTTTGCAGTAACCTTGGATAATCTTGCTACCATTTTAGTGAAAGATGTCTATGAAATAACAGCATTTTTTACTCTTAGCATTGCTATATGGTAAACTAGTAGATTACAGATATAACACAACACAGTAGCTTCATGTCTATTAACCTAGCATTGAAAGAACAATAAATGATTATGGACCTACTTCTCCAAGGTCCCACAGCATCTCAGTACATCACCACAAGTAAAGCAGATAGTCAAACTGAAACTTCCCATGTTCATGAGACATTCTGGGTCTACTTACTGTACTTTATGCCTGCTTGACAGCTGACCACACCACCTGTTGCAGTAGCTCCCCTGAAATAACCACAGCATGTAGAGTGAGTCCAGAGGAGGGCCTTAAGGATTATCAGAGGGCTGGAGCACCTCTCCTATGAGGACAGGCCGCGAGAGTTGGGATCTTTCAGCCAAAACAAGAGAAAGCTTCAAAATCCAGGGAGACCTTATAGCAACCTTACAGTAACTAAAGGGGCCCTATGGAAAATATAAGGAAGTACTCTTCATCACAAAGTGTAGTGACAGGACAAAGGGTGATGGTTTTAAACTAAAAGAGGGTTGATTTACATTAGACAATAGAAAGAAGTTATTTACTGTGAGGGCGGTGAGACCCTGGAACAGGTTGCCCCCAAGTTGTGTGCACCTTATCCTTGGAAGTGTTCAAGGCCAGGTTGGATAGGGCTTTGGGCAGCCTGATCTAGAGGGAGGTTCCTATGCCCATGGCAGGTGGGTTGGAATTAGATAATCTTTAATCTCTCTTTCAACCCAAATCCCTGTGCACAAATCTTGGTCCCCAGAAAAAAAAGCAAAATAAATTCCCTGACCAGAACGTGGGAAAAAAAAACATCCAAACACAGTTTATTGGAAAGCAACTCCCCACTTCATAACATCTAAGGGAAAAAGACTATAATGCAATATCTGGATAACTACTGGTATTTGCTACCAGTTATATCGGTCACTTACATTTTATCATTTTGTGTTGCCTTAATGTACACGTATTTCAACACTTTTTTTGGGGGGGGGGAGGGGTAGAAATCTTGTTCACAAGCTCCTCATTTTGAAGAAAACACATTTGCACTGAGAAGTTATGAGAACCTTCTTCGATGCAAAATATGGATTTTCTTTAAAAAACTCAAATATTGGGAAAACAGTAAGGACTGAGGAAGATAATATAATGAAATTCTGAGAAACTGAAAGACTTTATATGAAGCTGAAGTTATGATAATGTTTTTCTAGTACTGCAATTGTTAGATCTGTTCATTTGCAGTTCTGTATCAGTTTACTTCATTAAATATTCATTATACAAGTCGTGCTTACTGAAGCTTTGTTAGTTTTGTTCCTCTTATTGCTTCTTCCAAGCACACAGCAAAAACCGTTACTCTTTCTATATACGGACTGTCAAGCTTCTGCTTTCAAAGGTAATTTCTTTCTGGATCTTTCCAGTTATTGTTAGTACTAGTTAGGTGATCTCCACTGTCCCATGACAGGGACAAATACGTATTTAAAGCAATTAAAACAGACATCATATTTATAACAGTTTGCTAAAGGGCAAAACCAAATACACATAATATCTGTTAGGCTCTCCCTCTAATTCTATGGTAGCTCACTCTGCCTTCAGCACACAGGCTGTACTCTCTACAACAGAGTATCTACCTCAGAATAAGAGTCCTAAGGAGACTCTAGATAGATTTAGTTAATTGCTGGAACCTCACCCTTTCTAGAATCATGAATTGAAAGTTTCAGTGATTTTGAGTACTTATGTAACACAGTATTATAATGGGAAATAGAATAACTGGTGAGTACGGATGTTGACATTTTAAAGAGCTAATATCTATGCAACTTACTCATGAAGAGTTTTCTAAATTGGTGCATTATGGCATATATATACTTTTGTAAATACTCTGTGTATGTGTATTAGATTTGTATTTGTACAGTGTAAGTAAGGCCTAACAAACAGAACGGAATGTCCACAGAAAAATAACAAAACTTTGAGAGACATGAACATATTGACACTATTTTTAGATGAAAAGGTAAGACCTGTAATTAAAGCCTGATCTTTGCCTAAGAAAACATCTGTTTTCTTCACTGTGTAATTAGTAAAATTAATGAATTCCAATCCATCCACACAAATGATTTTTTTTTAAGCCCCTGGAATCAATCACTTCAAAACCCAAGATGCTTTCAGTTATACAAATTTACCAGTAAGTGATACTGTAGATCAAGTTCAAATTATGGATGTCATTTTTTCATAGTCATATTTGAAACATTTCCTAACCCTCTCCCTCTGTTCTGCCAACACTGACATTTATATTACAAACAAAACAGATATGCGCATTAAGAAATTTGATGCGTCTACATACTACATCAAGCTTCTCATACATAATTCTTGACAGAAAAGTGACTAAAAGATCACATTACTTAACTGGATCAGAGCAGGAAATATGCTTATTGGTAGATTTTTTTTTAAAATTAAGGCTATCATTCTCTGACACATTTTATTATATACAGAGCAGGAAACTGCTGAACAGTGAACACAATTTCACAATGCAGATTAGTAGATCAATCATTAGTGAAAGTGGTGAAAGTTTTCTTTTAAAATATTTTCTTCTTTAAAAACCACAAACAACAAAAACATTATTTTAAGAACGTGAAAAGGCAGATTATCATGCTTTAAGAGGTCAGTACTGGATATTAGATAAACTATATATAGTGCTTTAGTTATTTACAGTCTTGCTGCTATAAAGAGACAACAGAAAGAGACTTCTGTCATACTCTGGTCATAGCTGGATTTTAATTCAAATAAGCAATTCTGATTGTCTGCACTAAAAGTCTTCAGCTAAAACCTATGTTCATTTGCTATAATTCTTTCAATCTTCCTCTTTGAATCAGGGAGATGTGCAGGAGAAAGCCAGGGAACAATCTTGTAAGTACTTGTTTTATGAATCTGGCCCTCACTCAAGAAGTTGCAGTGGAAAGTCTTTTAATCACCTTCTGATCAGAATTTACTGGATTGTATGTAAGTTCAAGGGTATTAAAATGTGCAAAGGAGACCGTGAAAAAATGGCTAGGTTATAGATTTTAACTTCTTAACTAGAAAATTGACTCAAAATAGATTTTCTAATTTACAATGAATCAAAAGAAAAAACATTAGACCATAGCAAAAGTGGCACAAATGTATCAAAAAGCAAATGAATAAACATTTGAAAAGATTTATTATAAGAAATTGTAATAAATTTTGGAAAGATGAATTGATTTTAGTTAAAAGGTATAACTGACAATTTATTGGGCGGGAAGATGCATTATTTTCCAATTGTTATCCACCTACAGTAAAACTGATTTGTGTCCTATTGTATTTTATGGAAAAGGAGAGAGCAACTTTCAGTGATTTAGATTAAATGTATTAATCATAACCAGGCACTGTGAACTATATATCTACTATTAAAGAAGATTTTTGACATCTAATTCTGTAGCAATATTTTGGCTCTGTACCACTCTTCCTAAATCCAATTCCTGCTACAGTTGGCAGATTTCTCCCTTTTAATTTTATGGGGCTTAAAGTAGCATTTAACCACCCAAGCGGTAAATAATGCAGGATTAGAAATATTTAGTGTTTTGTTTCCCTTTGAAGAGTACTAATCCATCAACCTCCAAATATTTTAAAAACATTTTCCACATTCTATTAACGTTAATACAAAATTCAGTAAAAACACCCTATGCAAATGAAGCTAAATTTGTTTTCCTACAACAGAAATCACATTAGAGCTTAAAGAAAATATGCATATACATCACTAATATAAGGGAATTAATTTAATAAAGATATCAGTTTGTATACAAAGAAAGCTTTAATAAACCCTTTTTCAATTTTAAAGTATTATTATTTGAGATGTGCCTATTACATAGTTTATTCACATTCTGGCAAAATATAGGAAAGTATTGTTCTCTTGAACACGGGATAACAATATATTTTAAAATATTTATGCAAAACTTAACACTGAATTGCTAGGTTTTCAGAAAATTTAGTTTTAATGTAGTCATTTTTTATCTTTTACTTAAGCGCTATGTTTTAGTGCACAGGAAAGCTGCCTTATTGTAACTTTCACAGGCAATGTTCTTAAAGTTGGTCTAGGTACTGTAAATTGTTCTAAATTGCCTTAGACCTATGTCAAGGATTAGATCCCAGATTTAAAAAGAAAAAAAGACAGGAGTATGAGAAGAAAATCTCAATCACCATACACGTCCTTTCTTTTACAAAAAGTGCAGTAGCATAGAATAAACAAGCAAAAAGATTTCTTCTCTCCAGTTTTACTCCATTCTATACAGAATAAAAACAAAAACAAATTACTGTAGCTATTTGTTTACGTCTTTGTAGGTCTTTTAGAGTTACGCAATGCAACAGGAGGAGGTCAAGGGAAGAAGAAAAATGGGGAATGCTTTTTCCTAATGCTCTTAAAGTTGATTTTATGAGCATTTTAAAAATACACATCTAAAACAAGACAGTTGCAACAGTTTGGTCATCAGCTGGAAGTAAAAAAATGCCTAAATAGACAATTTTCAGTTCTCAGAACTGAGGATAAGTTTCTTCCTTAACCTTTAAAACTACTAAAAAACTACTAAAAAACTACTAAAACTACTTTAAAACTCTGCATGAGTGTTAAGTCAACTTTGAGAAACAACAGAAAACGTAAGTTATTTTCATAATTAGGCATAGAGGTTTTAAAAACACCTGACAGATGAGGGACAGCTAATACACAGAAAAGGATATATAAACAACTAAAATCATATAATCAGAAGCAACTCTGCAATTTTCTGAATCAAAGTGCAAGGGGCTGAGTAAAACTTTTTTGAGCAGTTATCAAACTGTTGCACTGAAAGGGCTCATGTGGTTGGTTATGAGGGTCTAAAAAGGACTCTCACTTCACTTGGAAACAAACAAAAAAAACAAACAACAAATACTGTGTCCTAAGTGAAGGGACAGTAACTAAAAGGCAAGGACCAGTAATTAGTTGAACTGCTCCAATTCATTTGGATGTTTTGGTGTCAGCAAACCTTTTTTATTGTCCTGTTTATATACCTGTTGTCTTGGTTTTGTTTTATATATGTACATAGATTATATGTTGTCCTGTCCAATATATCACATGTAATTCAGTAATAGAGCAAATGGTTTAAGTACATACAAAACAGTAAGACCATATATATAGACAGACCGATATATATATATATATTTTGAAAAGATTGAAAAATATCATGAGACCACTAAATGCAGGCACTTCATATTTGTCTGTAACTCACCTCAAAACCTGAGGCATTATTAATTGACTGATTACCTTCACAAAATGGCCCTTCCATTCCAGGATTGCTTATAACCATTCATATAAAATTGGCATCACAGTCTGTGATATTGAATAAACGTATTTAAGCATTTATTTTTGCAACTCATTCTAGTTGAGGATTTCAGAAAAACATCCTAAACAAATAATACTGCTCTGTAAAGAAAAGAATCTGTTCTGCTTTCAGTTAAAAGTTTCCTTGCCGTAAATACTACAGGACACTTACTGAAAATACCACAAGGTATCAACTATCAGCAGTCAGTCATGAGAAATTCAGGGAACTCTCTTCCCTCCTCGAAACCATGCTCAAATAAGTATGTTTGATTATTTTTATTTTTATTTCAAGTAGTAGTATGCATGGTTTGATGACACCAAGCTGCTTATAGCTTTTCATTAGACAATTCTAAGTGACACAAAAAACTCTGCAGGTTAAAACAAACATAGGTTGCAAGGCGGACTATTAAACTATTCAGATTTAATAAAGGCTAGATGGAATTCACAGTGCTTTTCATCACTGACAACTATAGTGACAAAACTGATCTTCTAATTCTGGTACACTATCTTGAATGATCACACAATATTTAACTGTGCCTTGAGTACAGTACCACTTTGAGGAATACTAACCTACTATGAAATGTGGTACAGACACAATTACGATTCTTTTGATGGGTAATTATACAAAGTAATTACTGAAGTCACTAAGAAGCACTTACTCTTCCATCAGGCGCTCACCATGGCAGGTAGAACAAATTATATCAACCTTGTGTCAGTATATGTGAAAGCTTTAGCAAAGCTAAAGCACTTATATTAATTTGTGGAAAAAATATAATCTCTTGTTATGTGAAATACATGGCAGGTGTAAGAACAGTAAGCAGTTCTCCAATACATATTACATATATGAAGTTAATAACATTGTAGATAAGTTGACATTATCCCCCATTTTTGTAACCTACATTGTTTATAATGGAGCTTTGAAATCTGCCAGCTGCTTTTTAATTTTGCTTTCTTAAAAAACAAAGCTATTTCAACATGATCAAGTTCTGAAGTTTAGAAGACTGCTATTTGACTCATTCTTCAGGAACAGCGTAGCATTTTAGCCAACATTGACTGAACACTGCAAGAGTGAAAGGCGGGGTCTAACCTGCCGTTACGGCTGCACCTCCTCTACTAACAGCCTCAATTTTACCTCCATCTGAAAACTCCTTTCTGCAGGGATCACATGAATGCAAGAAGCCACCAGCTCCACAAGAAAGTTTGTCCTTCTGTTCTATGTCATGAAACTAAGATACTAAGTTAACTAAAGTGAAGATTAAAAGAGCATGCCTTATTCACTACATTTTCCATAAGCAGATATGAATTTAAAACAGTTACAAAATGAGGAGAAATCATAATATTAAAAAAATAAAAGGAAAAGTGGAACAAGAAATGCTTCAAAGAAGAGTTAAAAATATTTTTGCTGTCAAGAAACATAACAAAAAATCCATTTTAAAAAATAAGCAAAGGCTCCTACTCACTTAAAAGTTAATTCTTTCACAGCTTTAGCAGCATAAAGTTTCAAATGTCATCTGCATAAACAGGCCTAATATTCCTGACGTTGACTGAGAGAGTCTGGAATCCGACAAGAGTTTAGCTTTCTTACCAGATTGTTTTGATATCCTGCTATAAGATAGTACCTAATATCATCCATATCATCACCTAGGATCACTCACTCTTCTACAGAGTTTGAAGTAGAGACTATTGCTCCAAATGGCAGAAGTTACTATTTGAAGAAAATAAGTGAAGTCTCACAGCTAAGTTATTTTATTCACTTAACTGAAACTGAATTGTTTTATCTGACTGCATGTCACGTTCAGTGTGAAATAATTGTCCGTAAGACCAAACCAAATTTAAACTTGAGAAGTGGTGTTTTTCCCAAGAGTTGCAGCAAAGCATCCATGAAGAGGCTTCTGACTGACCCTGTAAAAACAACGCTCATCTTGCTCCTTAAGGGAACATTCCTTTAGATCTGTAACAGGGTTACTTTTCTGGTATCACTTCACTCAATTTCCAAAATTCTTTGACAAGAAAAAAATGCCCGAACACATTTGGCTTTTTCTTCAGTTGGAAAAAAAAACTTAGAAATCAATTTTCTTATTTTGAGAGCAGTTAAGAAAAGAACATGAGCTCTCTCTACTTCTCTTCATTTTTATTTTTATTATTTTTTATTTTTTTATAAAAAGAGAAGCTCTTATCTTGAAACTTTTGAAAAAGTCGCAGCATTTGACAGATACTCCAGACACTAGACCTTTGGATAACGGGTCTCTAGAATGTAGGTTTCTTTCCTTGCACTTTTTGAATAATTGCAACTACGTATAGTCAAGTTCAATACTATAGTACAACTGTGCTAAAAATAAATAAAATAAAATCCTACAAATACAAGATTTTAAAAAGGTTTTCTTCAATACCATGAAAATCAAAACCCATGACACAGATAAAAGTAATGGATGGAAAAATAGGCAGAGCTGAGAGAAAGCATCGTTGTTATTGGTCATGTTTTTTGCATTTTAACCCAGTGAAATCACTTCCCAGGTATTAGCCCAGATAGAGAATCAAGGGTGGAAAAGAAAACATGTAAGAGACCTTAGACAGAACTCTACATCATCTCTCCCTATCCTGGGCAAGGAACTGTATTTAGAACCACGTCATGTGCAACTGCAGAATTCAACCAAACACAACCAAATTTCATGCAATATACATTGTTAAAAGAGTTTGCTAAATGCTGGTATGATTTGAAAGTACTGGTATCATGTTTCTGACTAGAATTATTAAATTACCACTAGACACATGACAGAGGCAGGCGCAGGCATGATCAAAACCATAGTCAGAAGTTTTTCCATTTATTTTCCAATAATGTTGTTAGAAATGATGCTATCACAAAGCAAAGCAACAGAGACATGAAATGTCAGCCATTATAATCATATGCCAAAATATATCCCTTACAAAGTATTTAATTTATGGATTCCATTAAAAAAAAGGCACCTTTCTTCAGTAAGTAGATTGAACAATACAAAGTATAGAAGCACTTGTGATGATTATCTTCATTTCCTTGTTCTGCTTTTTCCTACCTTCTCTATGACAACTCATTCAACATGCATGTCAGATTATGCAAGGATTTCCACAGTATTTGCATTGCATTTGCATGCTTGGTTTTTACTTCTCTCGTTTGACCAGTGTTATACAATTACTTTAAAAAGTGTTTTGACTCAAAGGCAATAAACTGATGATAGAAAGGCCCAAGAGTTTGTTTAAGTTATACAACTAATCAATGAAATGCAGAAAGAGTATTTGGACAAACTGCTTCTCAGATGTGGCTACTTCAAATTAAAGTTCACTGACTGGTCAGCAAAAAGCAGCATTTTTCCCCTTACTCTTAGTTCCCATTGTTTCTACAATTTGGGGTGAGAAAATGACCTAAAGCTGGTAGTTTCCTTAGTATATAGCAAGTAAAAATCATATCCTTAGCCTGATGTTTCTCTTACACTAAGACACCTAAGCAATTTTTCCTAGAGGCTGATGATCAAGATATTATCATAGCTATATATTTTGCATTCTCTCAACCAGTAATCTCTTCAAGACTTCACTAGCTGCTATACTCACGAACCTTCAACTAAATCTTTCCAAAAAAAGTTTTAGACACACGCGGACTGTTTGCAAAGGGCTATGTATATGCTCACATTTCCCAGATACAAATAACACTTCCTTAGACTGAATATATTATATATGTGCTTTAGGAAATATATCCTGGCAGGAAATTCCATTTTCTATTGTGTCTCCCTTAAAAGTCTCTGTATAAGCAGTGATACAGATATCAGACTCCTTCCTCTTAAAAATGAAAGATACAAGTCACACCACAACTCTGTTCAATGAGTTGAGCCTACCGTGTTCTTTTCTCAGGATATTAATCTTTCTAAAAGCATTCTTGCTCGCCTTCACTGTTACCATCTAAGAGCAGTAATTACTTCTTGTTCTGTGTTATCAGATATCACAAGTATTAAACGACTTTTTGTTGCTGAAGTATCTAAAAAATATTTTCTTTAAGAAGCAATCACTAACATAAGTAGATGAGCTCTGGCCTATACAGCCATGTTTGCAAAGACAGATGCAGCAGATGTGCCCACAAACATAGCCATTACGAAGGTCAGAAAACTCTGTATTTGAAGAGCCAACTGCACATCTGCACTATATATGCACTCCTGGCTAAACATAGTGGTTTAGGTGCATTCACATGTCAACTTTGTTTCATAACACTACGTAAAAGATCTATTTAATATCTGGAGGCAACTGAATTTTCAGTCTTCAGTAGATCAGCTTGCATATTTGTTACAAAGGGAAATATGATACCATCTTTATATATGAGAGATCATGACTGGAAGACAAAATGGGCTCCTAAGGACGATCCAGGAAGTTCAGCAGAAAATAAATATTATTTTTTTTTATTATATATACACATTCACAGTATATCTTCATCAACTGAAACTTAATCACCTTTTTACAATTTAGAGGAAAAGGCATTTTTAGGGTAGTTAAGCCATGTATCATCAGTACCATGAAGCTAACCTATCAGTTATAATAGCTCCTATAAAATACCAGAGTGAAATTGCAATAAGCCTAGAAAATGGGCTACAAATCCCAGATATGCTCAAGCAAGCACTGAACCAAAAATAAAAATAGGTGGATAGGAAACCAAGAACTAGATAGTATTCATCTAATTCACGACCACTAACAGCAGAGATCACAGGCCAAGGTTTTAAGGCACCTTATTCAGCTCCCTCTTCAAAATTAGTTAAATTTCTAACAGTTCATTTTTATTCTCTGCACATACAGTAGTTCTTTCATTTCTCAGAAGCACCTTATTTTGTTCAACTGAAGACATAGAAACATTTAATATTCTTAAATAGAGAACATCGATGCCACAGTATTTATCACTGTGTAATAAACATAACCCAGCATAAAAGAGTTTTCCAGAAGTCTTCCTTGTTTTCCCAATACTATTCTGGTAAGAACAGAATAGACTGCACTACAATGAATATCTGTTAGCATTTTAAATTAGATATCAACTCTCTCTTCTCCCTCCTCCAAAGAAAAAAAAAAAAAACAAAAACTTAAAAACTCATTAGAATCTTACTTTAGAGAAATGCTATGGGAAAATGCATTGACTTAGATTATATATAAAAGTGAAGACAGATGGATTTTTTCCTTCACTTATAAAGTACTATTCCTAGAGCTGGAGAAACTAAAAAAACAAACAACTCTCATGTGTAGTCATAGCCTTAGAACAGTCTCAGTCCAAAGGATTTTGTGAGGTCTGTTACAGGTGTATCACTAACTGGCTTTATGGCTTTTGTATATCCCTCTCCCTTAGTCAACCAACAATATTTGTCAATCAAACGAAAGAAAATAAGGACAAATTTTCAAAGCAGACCTTGGAAAGGGAAAGAATAAAAACCCAAAGAATAACCCATCCTAGAATACTTTCAGTATTAGATAAACTTGAAATAACTTTGGTTTGATTTTCTTTTCAAGAGGGGAGAAACATTTTCATACACATGATATATACTGAAAATGTTGTTAATTAAAAGAAAACCAAAGATCCATTCCCTTCATGAAGTGCAAATTAAGTAATGAGGAACAATCTCAGACTGTTTCTGCCATTCAAGTACTCAGACATATTCCATAGCAGCAGTGACACTGTAGTCTTACCTTTCGATGTATAACACTAGGAAACAGGCATGAGGAATATTCCTTTATAAACAAAAAAGCAACAATAGCTCATACAAGCTTATAATAATGATTGGACCTACCAATGCATTCTGGTTTCCTGAAGCCTTTTTAATGTTTCTTGCTGGCATTCCATGAAGATGACTAAATCTACTCTGGAAACCTACAAATTAGAAGGAAGGTTTGCTTAAAGAATATTTCCTATACACCATACAACCAAGAAAATTTATCATTACATAGCAATCTATTAATCTAACTTCAGTTAAACAATAATATCTTCATAAAAAAAATCCCATAGAAACAAAGAACACACAATGGGAAGTATGTGAGAAAAGCTAAGCTGTTATGAAAATGAAGTCTCTCTGTAGATGCCATCTTGGTTCTATGCACAGCTGCCTACATAAGCAGAACATACCAAACTACAGTAGGAAAATGATTTTGCATCACTTACAAATGTATTAGTACCATAATGCACGTTCACCACATTTAATCCTGAGATCAAGATCACAGAAAAAAATTGCAAGCATCCAGAAAATAAGTAAGTCTCACAAGAATTTAATTCATTCAGTCTGCAGAGAAATAATTTAAAGTTGATTTGACCATTGCTTACATAAAAGAATGTGAAAGGAGATCCTTGTGCAAGAGGTACAAAAAAAATCTGTGGCAACAAGCTGAGGTCTGACAACTTCAGTCTTGAAACAAGAGTGGATACCTAGCTGTAAAAGCAATCAAATGCTGAAACAACTTACCATTGGACACACTGGATCCACAGTTGTTTAAAATATTTTAAAGTAAATATCGGATAATTTTCTAAGTAACAACCCCAATCCTTGCACTGAATGAACCCTTACCTCTTCTCTACAAACAATAAAACCTGACCATTAAAGCAAAGCAGATGGCCACGCAAGTCTTTCAAGCCTCAGCATCTCTGAATTTATAGTCTGTTCCTGGCTTCTGTGACGTTTAAAACTCTACATAAAGGTTTGCTTTAAATAATGCTTAATTCTTCTCAATGCAAACATCAAGACAATAAATAAAATACTAGGCTATAAAAATAAGCCAAGTTTTACACCTTCTGACTTCTCTAATCATTGACAGTTTCTGACTATTTCTGCCTATTGATATTTCAAAAATGAAAATTTAAGAAAAATTGGTAATTCCAAAATCTTTTCAACATCCAGCATATTCTGTATAACCCACAGACACCTTACTACTGTACCCAAGTGATTACACTGTTTGCGTATGATTGATTGTTACTTACCTCTCCTTCCTGAATGGGACATAAGGGGGAAAGTACCCGTTAAGATACTTTCAAAGACTGGATCAGGCAATTCTCTCTCCAGTTCTGTAGAGTCTTCTTGTTCCCACCAAGGAATGACCCCCGTAATTCCACATGCTCCACCAGATTCATTTTCATGAAACCAATCACTCTGCTCATCATCACCTGTGTGAGGACAGCACCCCCCAGTTCCCCCAGAGAGGGAGGAGCAGAGAAGATAAAAGTCAGATGTTACCATCAATAAACAATGACAAGACAATTATTTCTTTTGCTTTATATCTGTACAACAATTACTTGTATATAGCAGTTCTACTTGGAAAACATTTCTCAATAGCATGACAAGTGTTGCCATCAATGAAAACACATAAAATGTAATGTTTTAAAACCAATTTACAATAGTGAAAAAAAAACAATAATAAACTAGTTAATTCTTCGGCAATAACTGCAGGGAAATCCATTTAAGTTACTCCACTTTACATATTAACACAAAACAAGTCTTATTTTCCAGCAGGAAATTAAAAGGTATAAAACTGTGAAACTAGTTCTTTGCAGTTGATAATGGTATATAATTAGCTTAATTTCATGATTTGTATGGCTAGTAAGAGGGGAAAACAATCATGAACAGATGTGACTAAATGAAGTTAATCTGATTAAGTTCATTTAGAAATAAGTTTTGAAAAAGTTCATTTTAAATGAAAACTGACAGTATCACGTGATTGAGAATTACGCTGCATTATACTACAAAGCTAGTCATTTTACTAACATTTATAGATGTAGTATTTAAATACATGGCAAAGGTGAAAGACAAGACTGAAAATCTGATCTTGAACATATTTCATATAAAAAACACCAGCAATTAAAATAAATTGCTGTTTGTTTTTAAACATGTTCTTTTAAACAAAACAGGTAGTCAATAGAATATCAGAAAGCAGCCTCATGAGACTTGGCAAGTGTCCTTTCTTACACTCAAAAATTAGATTTCAAAGGGTGTGCTCTCTTTTTTAAATCTTCTTCGAAGTATCCAAATCATGACTCACTATTTCTGCATATAAACCTTTTGTTTTTCAATTTTAACTACACAGGACTAAGCAAGAGAGAAATGCAAGATTTTAGACAACAATTACAAGAACAAAAAGCATTTGTGCAAAATTTCATTGCCACTCCAGCCCAAAATGAAAAAATACAGATAACGAGAACCCAAGCCAAAATCTGAGAAAAATAAAATTCAGCACACTTCTTCCAAATAAGTTGTGGCATGGAAAAGAATACTTTCCAAGCGCAAGAAACAATGCATGCAAGTATCTGTCAGGACGAGTACTTCAAGAAACATAGATTAATTAAGTCACATTTCACCTGCAGTTATCGAGAAAGGATCTTTTCATCTTTAACGATACTACTAACAGCAAAATTAGCAGAAGTTAGAGAACATGAACTTTTAGATGAAGGAAGGGAAGACAGGTAGAAAGAGATTCATAGGTCCAAACAGCAGTTAAGCATGTTGGCATTTCAGGCACAATTCAGATTATTCACTGTATTTATTTTACTCCCCAATTATAGCTATGACATTTCACAAAGGCATTCACCATTAATTCTATCCTTGTTTCATTAGTCTCGCATGGTTTCTTTAGAGGATGTCTAAGTGTACCGAGTGGCAGGGGAAAAAAAAAATCAAAAAAAAAATCACACCTTTTAGTTAATTCCAAACCACAGATCAATCTAAGTTTGAACTTATTTGTTTAGGATTTTCCAAATGTTTGTGTAAACAAATTTTGTTTGAATATTTTGTTGTATGAAGTGAGCTCTAGATACCTGAACTAATAAGAAATACTACCAGGAACTGGAAGTTAAGTCTTGTTAGCCATAATTCATCTAGGAAACTATGGACAGAATTTTGAAACGGGGTTTCACAATTGGCTCGAGTACAGAAGTCTGTAAGAGTTAGACAAAACCATCTTGGAAGAAATAGCTAGAATTTAAGACTGGTTTGGTGGACTGCAAGATAAGGCAAATAGGTACTGTTTCCACTAGCCACTTCGCTACAGTTCACGGGAGGGGACATGATGAGACATGGGATGTTTCCTCCTTGTGCATCAAGAATATTAGTATGTCAAGCAACAATCAGTTATGACATCTCACTTGTTTTGCTATTACATGGTTTCCTAAGCACTCCAATTACTGCCGAAGACAGAATACAGAGCTTTGGATCTGCACCCTGTAGGATTTTCCCACAACAGCAGAATCTGGGTATACCTGTTTTTTAAGCGTATTTGTTCATTTAAAACCACTCTGAATCCTTTGTCTATTTTCAATCAGATTATCACCTTGAGATGAGCATAAGCCTATTACTGCTATTCTTATCCAGGTGAGAACACCCATGGCCATTTTATTTACCAGCTGCTCAACCCTAAAAAGGTCCCATTTTAAAAAGGAGTCAGGGAAGACAGTGTGTTTAAATCAGTTCCACACCTCAGACAATATAATGCAGGGGCCTCCTTGCTTAAGAGTTGGGTAACCAAATACTTGAATTCTATTTTACTTTATTTGTAATACTTCAATCCAAACAATCATTTTTGACTTCAAAATGTTTCCAAAGATTCACAGCACTGTCCTTTCCTCTTAGGGCTGCTGAACACTACCACTATTCAGTCCAAGACTGCATGAAATCATCATATTTTTTCCACCTATAGTAATGACAAAAACCATTTCTAGATCTCCAGAAACCTATCTCCGAGCCCATGCATTCTCCAATCCACTTATTTAAAATAAAACAATCTTGCTTGTGGATAGTACTAATACTTCAAGGATTTACTCTGTTACAACAGTTGTGTCTCAATTACAACAACAACAAAAAAAGAATCAATTAGAATCAATTTCAGACTTAGAAGTGTCTACTTAATTGTAAAAATATCAAGGCACTTCAGTTCCCGGCTTTTTTATTTATTTATTTATATTTTTTAAAGCTTCCCCTCTGCACAATTACTCTTTCTCTACTCTGCATTGTGTTGCTGGGCCTACATAATTATCTAACTGCCATCCGTTTATATTACATTGTAAGGCATCCCCTATAAGAAACTTAGAAAATTATTGCTATAGGCTTCTCTTCATGGTTTCTTTAGGGACACTGACCCCATTTGCATCACCAGTATCAGAATAGCAAGTTATGCTTCAGAATCTGATTTTAGCTTAACCAAATACTTTTCACTGCACACAAATAGTTTCCCACTTTTCCAGATTTATTTCGAAATGACCAGACTACCCTTTATAGCAGTCACATACAGGGTACATGTGCTTGCCTGTAACAACCACAACCTGCTTTGAGGGGCTGCTGTGAAACGTTTGGCACCATAGTCCTAAAAACACCACTTGATCCTGTGCTGCTCCATTATCCACCAACTCGTGCACAGCGAGCAATAGCCCATGAGCTGTGAAATACCCCATGAGGAGAGTCTCGTTTCCACAACCCTGCAAATTATACTGCTGTCTAGGTAAAAATAAACAAAGCCACTGCTAATGACTGTAATAACAATATGGAGACATAACAACCAGGAGATTCACTACAACACAGACAAGGAGTTTGGCATAAAGTTTCAGGAAAGCATAAGGTTAACTCACCCACCCACGGAGGGTACCATCCACACCACATTTTGTTTGTGCTCTACAGAGCTACCTCAGCGAAAGCGGTAGTGAGACAATTCAAATCAAGTAGTTGGTTCTTCTGATTCAAGCTTGAAAACTTCACACGAAGGCCTCTCCACACCCTTTCTGACCAATTTAACATATTTATTATCATTGTATGATATTATTTAATACCATACTATTAATAGGAGGCTCAGTGTGAGTCAGGAGTGTGCCCTAGCAGCCATGTGGGCAAACCACAGTTTTGGATGCATTAGATACAGCATAGAAAGCTGGTAAAGGGGGTGATCCTTCCACTAGAGTTAGTGCTGATGCAGCCTCACCTTAAATATTGCATGCAGTTCTGGGCTCCACAATATAAAAAGGAAGTTAAAATCCCTGAAAGCATCCAGAGGGAAGGCAACAAAGCTGGTAAGAGGGCTAGAAGGCATGTCCTGTGAGGAGAGACTGAGGACACTTGGGTTGTCTAGTCTGGAGAAAAGAAGGCCAAAAGGCAATCTAATTGCTGTCAACAACTTCCTGAGCAGGGAAATCAGAGAAGGAACCTGTGGATGCATGAGAATGGCTCCAGGGGAGGTTCAGACTCGACATTAGGAAAAAAACATTTACTGTTAGGGTGGTCAAACACCAGAGTATGCTTCCTAGATATGGAGTTGATGCCCATGCCTGTCAGTGTTTAAGAAGCATTTTGCTAATGACCTCAATAATATGCTTTAATTTTTGGACTCGATCTTTGAATGTCCCTTCCAGTCAAACTATTCTATACCCTGCTCTTGAATAAAGCAAGTGTGTAGTTCTGCATTTAATAAATTGGAGATATCCTAGGACCTCAGCTTTGTATTTACCTCTACTATTGTGAACCACTGGCAATATTTAGTATTTCAATTATTCTGTTCACAAACAACTTCATGTTGTTTCTTCTGCACCTGCAGAGATTATAAACAAATTAGCTACAACAGTTTAAAACTGCTGTGACTGCATATAGTGTTGCACATTTCATCTCTCTTATTATTGGGATCACCACTGGCACCTGCAGCTACTGAGATGCTATGTAAGGCATCACTCCCATATGTTGATGAGTACTGGATTATTTTAAAGGACACAGTAACAAATATGTTTTATCATAAAATAACAGAAGAGCCAGATTTAAAAGCTTAACCACATCCACAATGCAAATCCAACATCCTCTGTCCTCCAATTTTAACTATTTAACATTATTAATGTAATTTTGTTTCTAGCTTCCTGAGATCTTAAAGCACATTTTTAGTGCTGCACATCATGATTTAATAGGCTTGAAAGTTGACACCCATTCCCCCCAAAAAAGCAGTATCAACAATTAGTATTGCAATAATGTCAGATTTGTTCGCGTTATGTTGAAAGCTCAACTTGTAAAGTGCTTTGAAACTGCAGGTAATCCTATTATCTAAGCCTATAATTAATGTTGCATGATATGTTGCAATAAAAGGTTAGGACTTCCATTTCTTTACCAAAACTCCTTGCAAAATTTCCTACACTGGACATAGCATTATTGTTAGTTTTTAATATTGCAAAAAGAAGCCATTTATAAAGATGCTATTAGAAATAAAGAGTAAGAAAAAAAGGGAAATGGCAAGAATTTCTGATAAAGTTTCAGCCACTGTTCATTTTTTTTGATCGCTTTGTTAGCAAGCTCTCCCACCTCCATAATTTGGCTCATAGGCTTTATATTTGCACAGGATTTTGTTTTTTGCTAACCATACTAAATCTCACCCCAGTGTTGGCCAGTTTACAAACCTGTGAAAACATATAAATTTATAAGTTTTCGCTTCAGGTTTGGTAATAGTTCAGCCGCTATCTTCTTCGGTGACTACCTGCTGAGTAATTCTATTTTTTTAAATAATAGTAGTGAACATCAATCAAAATATATCTTGATTATCCCACTATTACGCCCAATTACATCTACACTTGGTGTTCTTGAATCAAAGTTTTAAAAGTTTATATTCTTCTGAGAGTCTGTGAACAGAGTACAGTTCATATGGTGGAAAGTAAACAAAAAATTTTGGAAAGTATTAGAAGTTGCAAGGTCAGTCACTCCTGAGTTCAGAACTGAGTATTGAATTATTTAACTCTCTGGCCAACTGCTCAGAAATTGCTGCCTTAGATCACTTTCTTTTCTAGAAAGTCTGTCCCATAGGATTAATTTAGGAATTAATTAGGATTTTATAAAGAGTATTTGTCTGCAATAAATGAGATATGCAGGTTCTTAACCTCAGAGAGGCAAAATTAACAAACGTTGCCCTGGAGAACAGGATCCTCTTATCCTCTGCTACCCAAATTTCTGAATGATGGCAGGCACATCATTTAAACCAAGTATTTCTCAAGGCAGCATTAATCAGTCTCTGGTTCTCCACTTGACTTAGCAGAAACCTGAAGTCAGAAGTGCAGAAAATTTGAACTACAAATGATGTAAAGATGCTGATGTTCTGAACATATATCCTGGAAGAGGGACACTGTGAAGACAGGTCTAACACTTTCTTCCTGATGTTATCACAAATTGAATCAAGATTCAAAAATCAGACAAACACAAAGAAGAATTCCAGCTGTAAAGAACCAACACTGAAAAAAAGCAACACCATACCTGAGAAAAAACTATTGTTCACTGATCTTCCTTTTCTCCTCCCACAAAACATAAGAAAAACAGAAAGCAACTTACATTTTCAATAATATTATTCAAAGATTCAAATAATGTAATTCACTATCTAAGGACAAAATATTGATACAAGTATATTCAAAGGGTACTTCAAAAGTAAGTAATTATGAAGTGTGGTAAGTCACCTTACATACAAATGTAGCAGAGAAACGCATCAAGAACCACAAATCAAAAGAGAAATTCATACAGGGAAGTAAAAGGAGATCTTCTGGAAGTAACTCATTTTGAAAATTTTCTCTGAAGTTAGGAGATTGCTCTAAACATTCAAAGACAGCTTAAATTGTTTAGATAAGCTATATGTTAAAACAGGTAAAAACAGAATGAGAGGTACAGTCTGCATAGCACACGTTTTTGTTTGCCTTGGACAAATGAGCAAGGAAAACATCTCTGTTCTACAGTATAAATAATTATCTCACTACCTCAATGTTAGAAGAGAAAAAACAGAAGAGATTAAGAAAGAACATCCCTTTAACCTAGATCACTCCTGTGGAATAGGCCAGGTTTCATTTTCTTGCACAGACTTGTGAAATAGTCTTTGGTAAACTGCGTAAGAAAATAGTTTACATTACCATCAACTTAGAATTGACAATGGAAAAGCAAGTCTTAATTACCTGAGAGACTATTTTTGCCTCATTTTTGTATACTCTCAAAGACAGCAGGTTCCTATTCTGTGAGATGGGTACTATAATGGTAGCATAATGCAGGTAAATGAGTCGCACTTAATTTAAGACTGCAATAAATATTGAACTTAAAACAAGAAGTCTTATACCTCCACTCTCAATAGCTTTATCACAAAAAGATATGAGAAGATCATGCATACTAAAGGAAAAATTTTAATCTTTAATTTAAAGTGAAATAAATATAAGTTTTTCATAGGGGAGAGACTTAAACAGGGTGCATCTTCTGATCTCAGTCTTAGACTGCTAAAAAATGCTTAGCAAATGCCATCTCTGGATGAAAATAAACCATAAAATCCTGCTAGGGAAAATAAACACAGAAAAGAGCCAAGAAAATAGCTTGAAAGTCTTGTCAGAAAACCAGAGCAACTGAAGAATTAAATATTAGTAATATTAGTATAGGTAACTTGAACATCTCCAAAAGATTTTTGTAAGTTTAGTATATTACAGAGACTGTTTCTCAAGACAGTGTTTTGATTAAGTCATGGATTCAGGACACCCACACATAACATTTCAAAAACCCTGAAAGAAAGCTATATTTCAGCTCATTAAAATAGTAATAACAACTGAAATAGTAATTAACCTACGAAATAACTTGTAACGCTTACAGAATTTCAACTGTGGTTTGAGGAGGGGTAGAGAAGGGTAAGATTGTTTCAATACCTTGTCTTCCCTCATCATTGGTAAACAAACCAGCATCACTGCTGCTCAGACTGCTGGATTCACTGTAATAAGAGAAAGAAAGAAACAGATCAAAAGAACAATTGATCTTTCAGTCATAAAATTTTAAGGAGACAAGGCTGTGCTCAGATGGAACTTAAGCACAACAAAGATCGGAAAGAAAATAGGATATTTTTTTTTAATCAAACTGCAAATATCCTAGTTCCATTAACTACAAAGCATATTATTTTTGGCACATAAAACCACAGGAATCTAATGGTACCCTGACAGTAAGCCAGATGTGAATGCAACGAGGTGCTGACACAATTGATGCATTTTATTATCTGCTTCCATCAAATGCTCACTGCTCCTTTCTTATGGTGTGCAATTCAGCTTGATCCTGGAACACCACTGCTCAATAAAATAGGAGAAGTCTCAATCAAAAGCAGTCTAAGGCTTCCTTCAGCACATGAAGTATAGGAGCCTGAAAAAAAAATCATATTACCTTTCCAAATATCATTTGCAAATATTCAGGAAAAGACACTGCTTTAGGATTCACAACATGCTGCTTGGGAAGAAAGAATAAAGTTTTCAACAATGATAGCCAATTAAATGAAAATAAAGGTCACCCTGAAGAAAGTAGGTATGTTCGATGGTCACAGCACCAACGAAAAATGCAAGATACTTTACTTTTCTGTGATTTCTGTCAGGGCTTTAAAATCAGAATGCCTGTATGCAACATGCACATACTGCTCTCTAAAACAAATACCAATAGTTGAAGTTTTTTGGACTTTGCTGTATACATATTAAAAACAATATTCCATGTATCTCTAGAATTAAAATATTCCATTGTCTTTTAATAACAGATAACTATTTGGTGAGTTTCACATGAAAGGATTTTTTTGTAAACCATCTTTACTTTCCTATGAAGAGAGCAGTTCTGTTATGAAGTAATCTCATCACATTTTACATACGGTGAAATGTAGAACAATTTGAAAAAAAAATCAGTTCACCATACACATTCAAATACAAGCTACCTACGACTTTTCGTACTAGCTGCATACGTAAACAGAAGTTGAGGTCTGTTCACATTTCTCCACTTACCCATATTAAAATATACATGCAGACTGACATTCAATTTCAGCTTAATTAAGCTTTTCACACATTTAGACTAGTTTTAATTTTTTTCTAAATAACTAGCACGCTTAAGAAAACTATTTTCTTTTAAATGTTAATCCCAAAAATGAGCCTCAATATTTTTGAGTTGCAAAGATTAATTAGGTAAAATTGGTCTAATTTGTGTTTAATTAAAACTACATTATTTGGTTTCATACCTTCCTCTGGGAGGCATTCCAACATGATCTGAAATGGTATAGTATCAGGATCCAACAAGCACTGTAGTGCTTTGTGTTTTTTTTTCCTCTTTTTTTTTTTCCCAGCTTGAAAATGAAGTTTTCTTAATCTTTGCTGTATCTTTTGCTTACATGTATTCTTACTGTATAAACAGTACTTATCCATACTTCTTTTACACAAAATACACAAAGTAAGAACAGAGACTTAAGCACTTAACTTGTGCAACTGCCCTAAGCAGAAGAAAGATGACAGGAATTACAAGCACTGAGAATGGAACCATCTTTCATGAGGGAGACCACGACTTGAATCTCCTGATGCTGCAAGGCCTAGAAACTTCTCTCTAGCAAGCATCCCACCCTCACTTTAATTACAACACACATGGCTTTACTTTCCTTACATTTTATTTTGCACAATTTTACACATTTCTTAAAAAAATACCTCCCTCCCCACCCCCCCCAACTTTTCATAGGTTCTTCCTGTCCATTTATTAAAAATTGTACTTAAAACAAAAGCCTGGAAAACCTTCATCCCTAGACTTTCCACTACTTCTCTCACCAAGATTTCCTATTTGAGAACAGACTTTTTTTAAAAAATAAAACATTTGAGTTGTGCCATAATTGTCATGGAAGGACTAACTGGTTCATGAAAACAACCACTTGAAGCTTTCAAAATTATTCTTATTTTCCTTTGTTAAAAAAAGAAAAACTATAACACTGACATATCCCACAGCAGCCAGCATTCATTCCGCTTCAGCCACAGTCAAATAAGACAGGAGCCACACCTGAGCCAACTGCTACATTGCAATCATGTCACTGAATAAATTCCAAATTGCTGCAATAAACATATTAATATCTAAGTAAATGAAAGCTGTTATGATGGATGTTATTTACAATCTTAATAGAATTCTAACACTGTACTTTGCTAATTCATCTGCTTTGTAAAGAGAATTCTCCCCAAAAGACTTCTAGGAAAAAAGAAAAATGCTACAGATCCCATTTAACTATAAAACAGCAAACAAAAACTTGGAAGGAACACCTTTGCTACTGAAAAAGTTTTTACAGCTTTTTGCACAATTGTAGGAACACATAAATTTTTTGATTAGTAGTCATAATTACCAGCAAAGTGTCGCTTAATCTGTGGCCTTGTTTCCCATTCAGTCCTGTCCCCAGGAACTGAGCAGCCTCCCTACACGCAGGAACTGGCAGGATGCTGGGGGGAGGGGGAGGGGGGTGCATCACTTGCATGAAAGGACTGAGTTCAACTGCTCTCATTTTCAAAAGCAGCAATTGAGATTTCATCACTATTTAGTCACTTAAAAAGCAAACAAGTGCCAAATTTTGTAGGCTTTAAATCATCATCCAGAACTCCACACATTGCCAAATTTGTCTGAACTTGGCCAAGGAGTTCAGCATTAAGGATAAGGGAGAATGGGAAAGGGACAGGCTCTGATCACGGATCTTATTTCCAGTGCTCAAAACCAAGTGCACAGGAATTCATCTTTGGAATCATATAAATGCCAACATTTTACGAGCTTCAAGACTGAGCCCTGAATTAAAAAAAAAAAAAAGGAAGCATAGGAAGCATTAACAAAAAGCCTTTTAAAAATAAAAATGTAACCAGAAAATGGACACAAGATAAATTATGGAACAGTTCCTACCTCCAAGGAAACTTTCTTTTCATACCTGCTCATGGCAGAGGAGTTAGAACTAGAGGATCTTTAAAGTTCCTTCCAACCCAAGCCTCTCTATGACTCTAATTATCTGTCTTTAATTACCAAATCTGGGGGGAGGCCAATTCCCACTATTAAAGGAGGAAGTTTTCTAAAGGCTCCCTGACAAGTCACACCCTTGACTTAAACACTGAAGTGAGAAGTCTGAAATTGAACTTGCTGCCCTGAAATACTGCTTCTGTTCTACTAATTAAGACATTAGGAATAATCTTTAAGAGTCAAGATTCACACTGCTCTTTCAACTGCATATTGTCTGCAGGTGAGGGACAAAACCAGCATGTAATTAAAAAAGACGTGGAAGAACGTTTCTGACAATAATTCGAGTTAGTCACTTATCAATAGTGCTGTCATTGCAGCAACCAATCTGTCTGCTCAACAGTTTATAGATAAAGTGCCTACGAAAATTAAAACCAAAGACAGTAGTACTGTCAAGCAAGTGACCGAAGTTGTGTGTTTTAATAGGAGTCTTTCTTGTTGACAGTTCTGCATTCAGAACCAGACACATGGGATAAACATAATCAGGCTTACCAGGCCCTGCAGGTAAAGTCCCTGGTGTATGGTGGAAAAATGACTTACACCTTACTGTGTTGTCAAAATAGTACTTTCGAAACAATTACCATTGTAGTATGCCTGCTGTCTGGAATGGATGGATGAGGTGTACTGCCAAAGGGTCATCATTCCCCCATTTTTCTAATGGCAAGCTCAGGTGTTTCTGAACTGTAAATTGGTTTTTGCATTTCATAAATGATGTATATCCTTAGCAACCTGCAGACTTTTCATGCCCATGACACAAAGGAACATACTGTCTAAATGGCAAATCTAAACACTGACAACCTTTCTGATGAATAGAGATAACAATCAAAGCATCAATGTCTAGAAATTAGAAAATCTAAATTATTGTCTGTAAGAATGTCTGAGAACTGTCACCAGTTGAAATACCCAGAAAAATAACGTATTAATCATCTGTGCATTCTGTCATTCTTAACCTTGAAACAATTAGAATGCATTATTACTTTGTTATTCCTCTGCTACATGACTATTTTATGCTGAATTCCTTTAACCTGATCAACTTGGCTCGGTATATTAAAAATAGTAGATTTATGATCAAAAAACCTGAACAACTCTATGAGTAACTTTTTAAAACAGATACTGTTGATGCTAGCACTTTAAAATTAAATAAAAAAAAACACATATTTCCAGCATTAACAATAGTAACATAAGCAAACAAATATTATGTAAAGTTTCTTTAAAAAAGGAAGAGGAAAAAATAACCTGTCGCTCATGTTTTCATCTGAGCCCTTTTGCTCCTCATAGTCCATTTTGTCCTTATTTGCTTGGTTCACTTCTTCATTTTCTATTACTACTCCTTCATCCAAGACTTCTGGTCCTTGTCGAACTGCAGCTACTTTTCTTTTTTTCACTTTGCTCTTGGAAAACTCTTGATGTTGGTACGATTTGTTGTCATTGTCCATTTCTTGATCTCTGTTATCCTGCTGTTGAGTTATTGTCAGTGCATTAGAAACTTCTGATGGCAGATCTATTGCCATCCTTTTCACCTTTCTTCTCCTACGCAAAGTTCTGTTTCCTAAACTGTCCACCGCCAAATCTGATTCATGCCATAGAGGTCTTTTGCCTCTAATGTTATTTAAGTTTGAGGAAGGCCTACGTTTAGCAACCAATAACTGGTCATCCGAGTCACTGTGGTCTTTCTTATTAGCATGATTCTCCCTGTAATCTTTGCTTGATTCTTCTAAACTGGAATCCGAACCTTCACTTAAACAGTGACCAGTCTCCCAAGGATGATGGGTGGTAAATGAACGTCTTTTTCGTCCCCTCCTTTTTCTTGCCTGTCGCTTTAGAAGACAAGACACACTTCGAGAATGATCTCCAGTATCAGCAAAACCTCCTCTGGCTTGTTCTGAACTTTCTTCCAGTGCTGAGACTAGATCATGAACCAGCTCCTCCATAGTCTTACTGAAATGCCTGTATTTTCCAAGAGAAAAAGAAAACACACAAAGAAACCAACAAATGAATCTGAAAAACGTCAAATAAAATTTTATCTGCCAAAATAATTTTAGTCACTTTAGGCAATGTAGACTTAATACCCATCTTAGAACATCATTTTATTTCTGATGAGATCCAAAACCTTGCCAGCTGGTCCTACACTACTTGCAACACACTAGTACACCTTTTAAAAGTTACCATCCCGATTTTCTGTCTTGGATAAAAGAGCATCTTTTTTCCCCTATTTATTGTTGACCTTGCTATTACTGTTTGGCTTTAATTCATCTCACCACATTTTCGTCATTTTCAGGGATTCCACATTGCAAGAACACCCACTCTAACTGTAGGCAGGGAGCACGTATTAAAATTATGAATGGGAAATTGAATATGTAATATTACTCCTTGGTAGCATATTAGCAAATTCTGTTTAAAAGTTGTCATTGGGATAAAATCTTTAAAGGATAATTGTCTCTTGATGCTACCTAGATGACAAAATGAATATAGTAATTCTTGGATAATAGATAACTTTTAAAATAGTAAATCCATCTTTCCAAATGGCTAACACCTATTTCATTTTTTTTAATATTGATTCAGTTGAGCGATATTGAAAGAATATCTTGCTACAAGTAATTGTAAAGTATCAAATGCAAAGTTTCCTACCACATCTAGTCACCACCATCAATAGAATCACACACCTGTGTAAGGAAAAAAAATCCTTAACCACACACACTGTCTGATGGATACCTTAACCTTTTAAATGTTTCACTCCTCCCTCCTCAAATTTCATTTAGTGTGCCTAACTCAGTGTGCTTCAGTAAATTCACTCATACTTTACAAGAACATAACTACTAAAAGAGAACATCAATAGACTGCTGAACTCTAATCCTTCTCTGCAGGCAGTGACCCTGCTCTGTAAACACTGTGATCAGATTCTCCCATCAAAGCATCAAAAGACCATTTTTGCCTAGGTAAAGCCAAGAGAAACATTCATGCTCTTAACTACATTATGCCGAGTGATAAATACAGAGGACTGCCTCTAAATTATACAAAGGATGTTTAAAAACTAGATTCTTCATTTTACAACACAACTTACTATTAGTTATTATAACTACTAATTGTTAATAAGTAGTCTTCTGTTCATAGAAGCAGAGTTGTAGGTGTGGAGAAATTCTGCGTACATAGCGCACAGGTTCCCCCTCTCATTCACCACAAGCTCCAGTGTTAAAGATGCCTAGCTGGTGACAATCATGAACGCAAAGCACACAACTGTTAAATATTAATGAAGGAACTGATGAGCACTTTAAGAATAAACCCAAGCTGAAAAACTCATGAAAACTCTTACCTAAAGACATGATATATTCTTCTTTTAAATATTTTTCACAAATACTCACACATTCCAATTAAGAGATTACCAAAAGCACAGAGTGCTACAAACTCAAGCTCATCTCAAATTCCTGAAACTAGAGTGTCACTTGCATTCATTTCGCATAACTTTTTCTAACTGCTGAAATCTCTAGTCCCACTACTCCCTCTTAACCTAACATTTTCACTGGCTCTTCTGCTCTGGTACAGCAGAAACTTTGTATTATCTTGTAATGAGTGAAAACGGCTCTGGAAGAATACTACAAGTTTCCTTAAGCAATTTGGTTCCCAAGCATCAAAACCTCCCAGTCACACAAAAAAGACTTCTCAGAAGCAAGAGAAAGAACAGAACAGGAAAAGTGTTTCAAACAGAGCAATGATTATCTGAAAATTCAGAGAGAGAAAAGAAAGCCAGTTAGTCTAGGATTCAATTTTATAGACGTATGCCATTACAATGATTTAAAGCTAATCTTGCTTTTACTTCCGAAGTTTTTATTATCACAGGGCGGTGGGCATTTTTGTTTTGGCTTTTGAAGTAGGAACTTTAATCACTGGTAAAGGCAAGTCCGTGTATATTTGTACAAGCTTTTCTATTTACCTACATAGATGAACTGGCCCACATTTCTCAGCAACTACAACCACTACCAGGAGGGCACTAGCCCCTCTAGCCTTACTGTTAAACACCCCATGAAGACAGACATCCTTTCAGGTGCAGATATCAGAAAAGATGCTCTTCTGGTTTAGAGGGCTTTCTAATCCTTCTGAGTTAATATAAAGGAGCATAAGACTCAGATGAGTTCCAGTAGATCTATTTGGGTTAGCATGAGCCATCAGTTCCCCCAGTTCCCGGACCAGCCCTTCTGCTGCAGGCTTTCATATCTAGAGAAGAACTGTTAGAAGCCAAACTGCAGCAACAACTGAACTAGTAGGCTTAAGTATACTTTCGGCTCTCTAAAAGAACAGGTTTCTG
Source organism: Oxyura jamaicensis (assembly GCF_011077185.1). NCBI lineage: Eukaryota > Metazoa > Chordata > Aves > Anseriformes > Anatidae > Oxyura > Oxyura jamaicensis. Next base: position 22,959,819 of record NC_048895.1, read on the forward strand.
CTACCATACCAAAATACTAACTGGAACGTATACATTCTTGCAGCCCATTCCGCTGCTTCCCCTGCAGCACAAAGTAAAATGGGGATACTAATGTCTTACACCACAGTTTATGATTAATTCATTCAATTCAGCATCCCTAATTCATATGGATAACTATCACTAAAATCAATGTAGCTCCTACAGTGGGCGTATCAATTTACTTCAGATAATGCCATAAGTATGCTGGTAAAGTTGCTTTAGTTCTATGGAATGCTTCAAGATCAAACAGAATATATCCACTTTGGATTTATATATCTGATATAACCTTGCCTTGAATTCTCCAATAAATACTATCAATACAGATGGAGTCAGATCAAAAGATGAAACTCAAGAGGAGTGAACACTATTAAGTGTTTTAGAAGTAAAGGGACAGCACGATTCTTAAAAGGCCCCAAGCAGTAAAGTATTTAGTTTCCATTAAATTACACCTTTGAATCTTAAGCATTTCTGCAGTTTATCATTTCTATTGAATATCACAGCTCTTCACTGATCTCAAAGCTGCAACATATAAACCAAGATCTGTACAGGGCAGTGATCTTGTTTGTCCTACAAACTACAGCCACGGTCTTGTGCATAATACAGCTGTAACCTAACTGTATTACATCTTGGATAAATCAGACAATATCACAATTACTTTAGCATGGACGATTATGAGAATTACTCGATCAATTTGGGACCCTAGAAGATCCCTAGTAATAGATGGAGACAACAACACACTGTTCTTCAGCCTCTAAACCACACTGCACCTTCAACATGCCAGTGGCTCACATTAAAACTTCACTTCTCCATAAAGCCCAGGAAATCTCTTTTGATTAATTTTATTGGAGCTCTCATTTGTCATGCTATAAATGAAGCAAAAATGGCTTCAATGACCAGATAGAAGAGTTAAACTGAAGCCCGTTTCCAAAATTCAGGACCATGCGTCTATTACTGCACTATTTGTCAGACAAGTCCAGTTTTGCTGCTTTCTGCCCTGATCACAACCAGCTGTCAAGGTTGTATTCCAAACCTGTGGCACATATTTCAATCGTCATTGCTTACTGTAACAGAAATATTTGTGTGTTTGAAATAGGTTGAAAAATAGCTGTGATAATGGAAGTCAGACAAAAAATATTAAAGACATAACCAGTATCAACTGCATTCACTAAGATGAGGAATTTCACAGATTGTAATGAGTGCGGAACAGCCTATTGTGCTACATAAATTATAAGTTGAGCCGTAGTTTAGCATGACTCACACAAGGCTATAAAAAGGCTCTTACAGCAACAGCCCACAGCTAGCAATAAACTGTAATGTTTTCACTAGGAGAAGATTCTATTTTATTATAAGAAAATATAGTTTGCCCACACTGACCTTTACATTTATCTGAAGCAATTTTAATGTAGTTCACTAAAGGCTGACCCATTTCCTCTCTATCTTTACCAAAGCAGACCATAATAGTACTGGTTGCAGGAAACAACATTCTACAAGAACAGCTTTCACCTGTACCAAAAAGGGTTAACACTGCTTGTGTTAAGCATTAACATTCAGTGTAGAAACTAAGGGGAGTAACAGGCACTTAATTTTCCTATGTAAATCGACTATCAGATTTTTTTGTTTTTTGCTTCCCACCTAAAACACAACAACGTAGAGCTCTGACCACTCACTGAACATGTAATGTACATTTTACACACTGATTGGTCAGATAATCCAGTTGCAGGACTCTTAAGAAGAGGCAATATAGTCTATTAAACCATCTGACAGCTGCATTTACATTTACCTTCTGGTTCTGTAGATTTTTCTGTTAAATAGATACAGAGTTCCATGCAGCCAAAGTTATGCTGCATCCATCTCACCAATTCGGAAAAGTAACCCTCGATAACAAATCCAAAGAAAAGCATTTTCCTCAGAAACAGGATTTTTGCTGCCATCACAACCAACCTTGATCACAGGCTAAAAGCATAAGAAAATCAAGTAGTTCCTTGAACATCAGGATTATAAATCCTGATTTTCTATAATCTTGTTTCTCCAATGTCTTGTAAACCGGTTGTACTCGCATTGCACCTTTATCCCCAGGCAGGTGTTAATTCGAATTCCATTTCTTCACATCAGAAGCAATTTTCACAAAACAATAGTTTTGAGATCTCTGCTGTTTTATTGCTGAACGTGACTGAAATTTGGAGTCAACAGATGCAAGCTTTTGGGAGGGCGCAGCAGATGATAAATCTCACTGCCTTGCCAGTAGAATTTACGGATTCCAAACCCAAGAGCTCTCACCCCTGGCATAAATGCATATGCATAACGGGGAAAACAAATTATAGCAACATAACTAAGTAAAAATTATTAAATAGCTAGCAAGGGACTGCGGTAGGCGAGGAAATAACTTACAGACCTATGTTACACAGAAGATTATGGTATATATAAAAAACACAAGCTGAGCCTTCATTATTTAAACTCGTCAGTCATCAAACTGCCATTGCTGACAGGAGGGCACAAAGCACCCATTTCCATGTCTGCATCCACCTGTGTCTTTAGGTGTCCTCCCCACCACAATCAGGTTTGCATGGTTATACGGTGACGAAACCACACTCTAGCCCTGCACCAACCATCACAGGGGGCAGAAGAGCTAGCTGCGAGCACCGGAGAATGCCTGCACTCTTCGACTTCTGAGGATCTGGCCCAGTGCTTCCTGTGAAGACTAAGAGCCAACACATTCAGAGTTAAGTTTCACATACGGATCAAAGAAACTTGATACAAAAGTAACCTTCACTTTAACATTTTAAAAACCTGAGTCAGAACAAAAACTTACAAGAACTAAGTATCAAAAAATTATTTTAAACTTCATGTAAGACATTCTGAACAAGTACAAGAACCATGGACTCTTGAGACAAGTTAGGAGACTGTCTTGAAGCATGCCTATGTCTGAATAAGGAAAAATAAATCCCAAATCCCAGGCTATACGCCGTCTTTGAGTCATAGAAGTTATAGCAACTTTTTTTTTTTTTTTTTGGTAGGAAATTGTGTGTACATACATGCATCAGTTTCACACACAGACTACTAAAAGTACAGAAGGGGGGGGCTGAAAAAATGAAAATTTATGGAAGTCATAGTTCTACAACTAAAGATGCACACTTACTACACTTGCTGGAATTGTCTTTGAACTCTTTTTGGTATGGAGCTCCTACACATTTATTTATTTATACACAATAAGCAACATTTTATTCCTCCAGTTACACAGACACTGCACACCAATTCTTGATATTGACTCTGCATTTGAGAAACTTCTTTAAACATGTTTAGGAATTCCCCTGCACTTGATCTACATAAGGAAAAGTTAATAGTATCTGAGGAACAATGGAATTTCATCGGCTGATTATGTTGCTGGTCCTCCTGAAAACTAGGGCCAGACCAACCTGGAAGAAGTACACCTGACTTTTCTACAATTGTTGTTTGCCTGTGAAGGAACACCAAAAAATACTATCAAGTCTTTCAAACAATATTCTCTACTCATATTTACAGTGAAGAAGTATTCAGAACAGAGCAATGTTATACCATCTGAAAGATGCTGACATGAGCTGCTTTTAATAAGGCTCTAACACAATGAACGGGTCAGGCAGAAGCGAGATTTGGAGCAATTTATCATGAGATGTAGCAATTCTTGCAATCCCAATGCTGCCGTTTCCTGATATGCTTGCCCTTTTCAGACACATGACTTCATTAATTAATTGTCAAGAATCACGTGAACTGTCAAGTGATGATAATATGCTGTACCATCAAAGTCATTATCAGAAGAATCAGAGTGCCCAGTAAGTATCCGAAATACAAACCATTCCTAAATTGTCATATGTATTCACAGGAAAAAAAATTTAAAAAAAAAATCTGCTTCAGAGTAGATTTACTACCCAAGGTGAACACTCCTACTCTGTGGCAGTTCAGAATCTACCAGCTTCTTTAGTGGGGTCCTAATGTTTTTAGAAGGACCAAGTTCTTGATTTTCTGTATGACATATTATACATCGAAAAAATATTTTCCTGCATTTTAATAGAATGGATTTCTTTTAAAGGACAGCTTCTGGAATAACTTACATATAAGGATAAGACAAGACAGTGACTCTGAGGAACAGAATTTTTAACAGATCTTCCTTCAGAACTACTAAACTAACAATCCTATAGATAATAAACAGGGCTTCAATAATTGTCTCTGTGCTGACTAACTCTAGGCAGTGTATTTGGACAAGAAAAATCACTGTCTAATGACAGTTACAGAAGAATATGCCAAGCTCCCACACCTTGTGCTGCTGAATACTTTTTTTTAAAGTCTCTGGAACCAAATGAATTTATATAGAAACAAAATAATAAAATTTAAAGACAAAAGACATGTTAAGTCTATAATGAAAACTTCCCCAGAATAAAGATACAAGTTATGAACGTCTTAGACAGAGTTTCGACTATATACAGCCTTAGTACTGAAATAAAAATAATTCTGCCAGAAGAGCATACCTCATTCTCTGAAGCATTACGAACTACAACTAACAGAGGTTACATTTACGGGCATATCCATATGCCTAGTGATACTGGCATACTTTTTCTAGAACTGTATACTATCTATGCAAAAGGCTTTCTAATTGAGATTTTTTTCGCATTTATCGAAACGTAAAAAGTCCATGGAAATTCCCACAAAAAAAAGGGAAAAAAAATAAAAGAAGTGGCGTTATCAGCTGAAGTGTAGGAGGAAGAAGTTCACTCTGTAAGATAATTAAGAACTATGCCTCTCTCTTCCTCTTTTTCCCTCTCCCCATATAAGAAGCAAAGAGATCTATAAAATAAACCTGTTAAAGACCTGGCAGCCCTACCTGCATACATAATGCTCCCTCTAGAAAAAGTAGCAAAGCCTCAACCCAGGCTTCAAATTATCATCAATATTCAAGAAAAATAAAAACAAAAGAAGTACCACACTTCTCTCCACTTCCATTAGTTAAAGCACAATGGAGTTAAACACACCGCATGATACCTAACATACCACAAGATACTGAAAGCTTCACGTAGGAAATTAACAGCAGCAAGTTTTGAAAGAAACTACGATCAGTTTTCCAGCTCAATTCCATCAAGTCTCTTCACCAACAGCCTTTATGCCTCCATGGCTTATTAATAAAACCCCCATTGCTCTCTTCTGTTACTCAGTTTCCACAGTCCTACGAGGAAAGCAATACACCCTTTAGAGTCACTATGCTAATATCTGGGTTTACATAAAACAGCTAACGCGCGAATTGTATTGCAGCAGAACTGGCTACGCTTTTCTTGCTCGTCGGCCGCAGCCACACTTGTTGATTCTGTTTGCGACCCAGCAGCCTCAGGACGGCAGCCACACCTCACTGGACGTTTCCACAACCTCCACCAAAGCGCTCAGGCCTTTGACAGGTCTGCCACAACGAAAAAAATAAAACACCCTCGTGACACCAGCTTTCATTTGCGTGCCTGCTGTCCTCTTCCAGCAACAAGGGGACAGTCCTTCCTCCTCCTGCTGCTGGCTTTCAAGCGAGGCGAGCCTGAGAGGCGTGCAAGGGGCACGTCCAGGCCCTACAGACCCACCTCCGGCAATAACCCCCCCCCCCCCCCCCAAACCCCCTCTCCCCTGCAGGACCCCCCTCAGGCCATGCAGACCCCCTCAGGCCCTGCAGCCCCCCTTCCGCAGGACAGCAGCAAGGAGTGGGGGCCCCACTCACCCCCGCACCTCGCCCTCCCCCCCGGCTCCGAGGCGTTGCCCCAGGCCCCTCCGTGGTCCCGCGCCCCCGGCCCGCCCTCACCAGCTCGTCCTCGCCGCCTGAGCTGGGGTCGGGCTGGGCTCAGCGCCCCGCAACATGAACCCGGCGCCTCCCTCCCCCGGCCGCTCCCCGGGGAGGCTGCGCCGCTCCGCACACACCGGGCCGGGGGCAGCAGGCTGCCGCGCTGCTCCGCAGGCCCCCGCCGGGAGGGCCCGGAAGCGGCTCGGGCCCCGGCAGGAAGGCGGCCGCCACCATCTCTCCCCTTCCCCCGCTCCTCACCGGCAGCACCGCGCCCCCACCTCGCTTACCACCCCTCGTCGTCTCCCCGGTCCCTCCCCGCGGGTCTGCCGCTGCCGGCCCCGTTCCCCGCGCGGCGCCGGGCCGGACCGCGGGCGGCCTCGTCTACCCGCGGGCGGCGCGGGGTGGTACGGCCCGTTGCCATGGCGGCGGCGGCGTCGGGCGGGCGGGGGTAGCGGGGGCAGCATGGCCGCCCTGGCCCGGCTGCAGGCCCGGCTGCAGGCGCTGCGGGAGGAGTGTTTCCGCAGGAACAGGTACCCGCAGGGCCCGGCTGCGAGATGGCGGCGCTCCGCCGAAAATAGGTGGCTTCAGAGCCTCCCTCCCGGCCCCCGGGCTCGTTTTGAGGGCAGAGGGGCGCCCGCAAAGCCAGGCGCTGGAGCTTGCGGCGGTCCCATACACCCTCCCGGCCTGCTCATTTATGTTTTTACTTATTTATTTAAAATGACAGAGAATTCCCCAGTCACTGAGAGATGATGGCTATGATCTGCACTGCTCGAAGTTGAGCTCTGTAAAGCAGACCGTGCAACTTGTGTTTCTAGTACCTGAGAAACGGTTTTTTTATCATTTATTTATTTATTTTTCCAAGTGAAAGATTTTTTTATGCCAGGAGAAGGAGATGCTCACCCTATCCACATCTCCACCTACAGAGTGGCACGCTGACAGGGTCCCCCGCTACTGTCCCCTTTGTGGAGGGGCCATTTTGTGCTGCGGGGTTTTCTGACCGTGAAGGTGGCAACTTTTCACGTCAGATTGTAGGAAATAAGATATTTTGAGACCTCTTCTAATATTTTGTGCATTTGTACTGTAAACCCTATTATTCAAATGTATTCTTGCTGCTAGTGTGCATATAACATTAATACTCAAATAGAAAAAAAAAATCATATTCAGGATACTTTTTTTTTTTTCTTCACTGTTTAATGTATCATTTTAGAAACCAATTACAACAACGTTAGCATGAATAACACAGCTCTAAAAGTTGAGATTTCAAGTCCTGCCTGCATGTAGAGCATTCTTGTTCTTTCGCTGAACTTTATCCCATGCTCTCGTGGCTGTACACACAGCAGTTCGCTACATGAGCGTCAGTTACAGCAGACTATACTTGCATTTCACATACTTCAGGTTATAAAGAGCAGGCTGAGCCAGACATGGAAATCCATTGGAGGGCAGCATGCTTGATGTTTCGGGATTTGTTTTTTTTGGCACAGCTTTCCAAAAATGAATTGTTTCCCTTTTAAGAATAGGCTATAATCCATCAGCTTCTTGAAATTCAGAGATTTTCAGCCGAGAATTTACACGAGAGGCTTCAAATATTCTATCTGAGGAACTAAAGGCTTGATCAGTAATCTGATCTTTGTTTGTTAGGGTGAAAATCTTGAACTTCTTCAACAAAGCTGTCAGTAAAACCATGAAATAAATCAGAATGTCTTGTTTAGAGATTTTGATGGGTCCCTACTTAACTTTTAAATTTAAAAAATCAACTTTGGGTATTGAAGTGTGTCAATTTTGCAGTGGTCTTTGAAGTACTTTGTGCAAAATGAAAGAACAGCTTTAGTTTCAGTTGCAGAAATATTCTACATAAAGTAATATATCAGTTATAGTTGCCAAATCTGGGATGCTATGAGCATGACTAAGGGTGATCTGTGAACTCACTCATCATTCACAAGTAGTTGGATGGTATTCACACAAAAATATGTGATATTTTTAAAAAGCACTTGCTTACTCTTTAAAGTCAATATTCTGCAGTGAAATACTGGATTCCCCAAAAGACCTGACTTGGTATAAAGTATCAGACAGTGCAGAAGAATATAGATGGCAAAGTACTTGTTTGTTTGTTTGTATGAGATGCACTGTTTGCAGGTACCTTCAATGGTAAAGCCTGAAGGATTTCCATGTGTACCAAACAAGTTTTAAGACAAAATAAAACTATTTATTTCTTCGCCCATCTACCAAGACCTAAAAGCAGAACTTAGTATAACATCAAGAGCATACAGAACGTCCAGAGCAGCTTGACTTAAAGTGACTCTGGTGAGAACTAAGTACTCTTGCTAGCAATTACTGCTGCAGGGGGAGCACAGTAATTGAAGTGCCTTAAAGTAAATCCCAAATTGGAAAAGCTTCTTTATCTTTCAGAATGCATTTGCTGTTTTACGACTTTACATCTGTTCCATTAAAGATCAGGACAGGCTGATGACTGTAATGTCCTGCCTCTTGATTGTGGTTAGACCAGTGATCGATTTAACATGGTTCTTCTTCTGATCTTAATAATGTTCCTGTCAATCTTTACACAGAATTGCATTCGTCTCATAGTATGGGGTCTTCTAAACTGACTGTCCTTTTAGGGAAAGCACCTTTCTAGGGGAGGACTTACCCATTTATAGCAAAGAAGCCTTAAGTCTGCACCTTGAGCCTGCGCTTTCTCAGCATAAGTATTAGAATATACAAGACCTTTTAGAGCATTCAGAAAAGTCTTTGAGAAGTATTTGTAACTCTGAAAGCTTAATTCAAACTGTATGACAACTATGCATTCTGATCAGAATGGCAGATATTGGCTTAAACAACTTAAGCCCCAAACGACTTCTTTTTCTGATAAGGCCAGCTGAAAGTGCTTGTGGAATTATATTGCAAGAAACCCAAGTCTGTTCTTGATCCACTTAAATAAAAGTTGTAAGAATTTCTAATCTGTCTCAGCTAGGCTTCTGCTCTTCCAGAAGCAGACCATAGCTATTGCCTAGTGCCAAATGGATAGGACTGGTTTTTGAGCTACCACCTCTGAGTAGACCAGTCCCACATTTGTTTATTTCCAGGCTGTGATTGTGGCTGCCTGGCCAGGGCCAAATTGCTCATATGTTTTTCATCAAACTCATTTCTGGAGGTGTCTGCTTCGTGTGAAGTCTAGGAAGCTAGACAAGAAAGGAGCAAGAAAGCCCTCTAGTATAAATGTCAGCTTTGGTATTGACTTATTTTGTGGTCCTGCGTAAAAAAGAAGATCTCCACAGTTTCTAGGTTCTGTAACAGGTCTGATGCATGTCAGATGATGAGAAAAATGTGTGCTCGTGTAATGTGATATGGAGGCACATGCTGCACTGGCTGATATAAAATCAGTGGAACTAATGCTTCTTGATCTGTGGTATTAAATCGGCATTTAGTTTTTCATGATATATAATGAGGATAATACTAATTTATCAGATAAAAATTGCTTTTGTTAGTATTGGCAGTTAATGTTGAAACGACAGCAAGAACTCACTAATATTAGCTAGATAAGAAAACTAATTAATAGTAGCCTAATTGTTATTTTGTGGCAGGTGTAACAAATTTAACTATTTGGTAAACATGTTCCTAACAAAAAATAGGGTATTAAAATATTAAGATAAAATTTTAAGTTCATAAACTTGACTCTGACATTTGGAAAAACAAACCAACAACAAATAAATAAAACTAGAGGTGATCTCATAGCTGGATTCTACCCCTCAGCACTGACACTTATCATAGTAACGATTTCTTCTTTAACTCTATGAAGTCTCTTTAGTCCCTTTTAGATTCACGGTTTTCTTTATGTGCCTTTTTGCTTTGTCACAATTACTGTTCGCAATAGACAGTCATGGAAAGAAGACAAGCAAGACTGTCTCATGGAATTACTTTCTAACTTTTTGATGAGGTCCTTTCACTTGTGCTTCTTTTTCTGCTTGTGCATGTGCCTTTTCTTTGTACTTCCTCATTTAACACAAGGCTTTGGCAACTAACAGTTCTTGAAGATTTCCTTGAAGTCATCAATTCTCCATATACATCTATCTTGCATCTTCAGCTGCCTTACCAGTATCTCTTTCTAGATAACCTTTCTTCTCATGTAATTTAAAAACAAATTCTTCATCTTCCTCTGTATCATTGCTACTTCATCAGTTCTTCTGGCATCCGTATTAATCAGTCATGCAATCTCAGCATGTTTTCTGATTCTTTTGGTTCATTTTGTTCCTTCCTTGCCTGCCTGCAGTGCACACCAATAATCTGCCAGTTTCATTTTTACATTATCTCCAAAATCCATGTCTTTGAATTCCCATTGCACAAAGTCCTGTCAAGACTCAATTAACTGTTGCACTGACTACTATAATTCTGTGTAAAAGATCCCCATGATTATTGCTTTGGAATCTCTCCAAATTACTAATAACATTTGTTTCTAATTCCTGGCTTCTTCTTCCTTTTAAGCTACATTTAGATTTCATATTTTGCCATTCCAGGCCTTCTGAAGTTTGCAAATTTCTACATTTAATTTCTTTCCTATGCTTTCATTGTTATAACTCATATTTTCCACTTGCATTCGTCTCTCACTTTTCTTCATTCATCTCCTTTTCCATATTTATCTTCTTTAAATTCCCTTCTGATATACCAGCTAATGTTCTAAATCCTCTATTTTCATCCAGTAAGATAAGCTTATATTCATTAAAAAATCTACAGACAATATATGTCTGTCATCATTACTGATGCTATCACTCTTCAAGTAATATAAAAATAAAATAGTATTGTTTGTAAAACAATGTTTTAAAACTAGTTCTTACCCTTAATAAACACTTCTTATTGCTTCAATTGATATTTATTATGAAAATATTGACTGTAGTTAAGTTAATTAGTATTCCCATGGATATACAATTTTATACATAGCTGTAGGGTTTTTGTTATAAATCAGGCCTAATTAAAGAATTATCCAGATTTTTCACCTACAACAGAAGAAGACCATAATTTGATGACATGCGTATTCAGTATTGTATGGGAATAAGAATTATGCTCTCCCAAACATTATGTCACCTATAGGTTGCAATACCTTAGCATTGCAGTAGCTTGCAGTCATATTTAGTTTTCATATCTTTTAAAAAATATTTTAGTTCTGTAGTTATAGGTAGCATGGTTTGGGTTCATTCATGTATTATTCTGAAGCGATCTGTTGCATTTTTCCATGACTGTCTAATCTCAATAAAGTTTATAAATTTAATATTTATTTAGCAATCTTTTTTAGTCCTTCTTTCTGTACTAATTTTAATTTTTTAAAAATTGGTTACAGGCTATCAAGTCTCCAGTCCTCTGTAGGGGACTTAACTTTTTTACATTCACACTATACAACTAACCAAAATTATATTGTTATGCAATATTATTGAACTTCATAGAATTAAAATTTTAACTGTAGGTGAAAAATCCAGTGAAAAACATCACAAGCTTCAATAGTAAGAAATATTTTAGAAGGATTTTTTTTTCTGTTTTGGTACTAAATTGTCATGCTGATAGGTATCACTACTTTTTATATTTTCTATGATTACCATAAATAACTACTACTTTTTATATTTTCAGATGTGTAGATGAAGACAGAAAAATAAAGTACAAAGCTGCTGTCAAAATTCAGAGCTGGTTTCGAGGATGCAGAGTCCGAGCTTATCTGAGGTAGTATATTAGGCTTATTTTAATCTGTATTTCATACTTGAATTTTGTTCCAAAATTTCTCATGGTATTATTTGATTTTAATAAAATGAGAAAATTTTGGAAAAAAAAACTTTATCATCTATTCTGCTTTTAAATAGAATGAAGCATATGCTGCACCACTGTAAAAAAATAATTATTTTTGATTTTCATAGCTATATGCAATTAAAATGGCAAGATGCTGGTAAGCAGCTAGTAAGTAGCACAGAAACAGTCCATCTTCAATATAGAATCATAAAATATCCTGTGTTGGAAGGGACCCACAAGAATTGCTGTGTCTCACTCCTGGCTCCAAACAGGACCCCTAGATATCAAACCCTATGTCTGCGAGCATTGTCCAAATGCTTCTTGAACTCTGGCAGGCTTGGTGCCGTGACCTCTTCCCCAGGGAGCCTGTTTCAGTGCCCAACCACCCTCTGGGTGCAGAACCTTTTCCTAACACCCAGCCTGACCCCATCACAGCTCTATGCCAGTCGCTCGTGTCCTGTCAGTGTCTCCAGAAAGCAGAGATGAGCATCTGCCCATCTGCTCCCAGAAGGAGTACTCGCCACTAAACCTCACATATAAAAAGCGCTGTAATAACCATTTTGGATACACAAGCAACAGAGAACCATTTATGGTGAATACACCGCAAGCCACTCTCTTATTATCTGTGAATAACTTAAATGAGAAAACAAGTACTTATTTTGATACCACTTCGTAAGGCAAACTCTTAGAATGTAACTGGCAGTCCCACCAACACGATGCTAATAGATGCTAATAGATATTAATAGATGCACAGTATTGTCTAAGAGATCTTGACATGACTGGAGAAAATGAGAACGTTCCCTAGATAAGCTGTTTGCATAGACTTTTCTTATCTCTCTTGCTGTGGACCTCAGACAAAAATTGCCTAGTGAGTGTATGGTAACAGGATTCTCACTGTAGAAAATTAAATTCCACAGCTCAATTTGAACAAGTCGTGTTTAAAGATCTTTCTTTACATATTTTTCTCCACTTATAAAACAAATAAAATAAACAATTACTTTGTCTGTAAAATGCCATATACAACATATTTTTGGAAGCAGTGTAGTTGGTCCTCCGCCCAGAAGATCCTCCTTCATTTTTTATGGTCATAAGCCCTATTGGTCAAACTCATTTCGTTGAATTTCCTTATCTTCATTAAACTTAAGACTGTGAAGGATGGGGATTGTTTTATCTCCTAGTTTGACCTCATACTTGTCACAAGTCATTCTGTGTCACCCCAGATACATTGTATCCAGCCTAAAGAATTATTAGGCTAAAGAACATTAATCACTTAAAGACCAATGGCTACAGCCTACACATGCACTTGTTTGAAAAAGAAACAATGGTAATTTATTGTCCATTGCTGGTTCAGGCGTGTTGTCACAGGATGCAGCCATCACATGCATGTGTTCAGCAGGCAGACAAACATGGTATTTCAGCCTTCCAAGGAATATCAGCTATGCCATTCATGTCAAAAGCCCCACAAAGACAGAGAAGATTAAGTAATGCCCTTCTGTTTTCAGCACATGAGTAGCAACAGCATGCTGCAGAAGAAAGTGAAAACCCAAGTGGGTCCAACCTATTTGATAGGAACTTTGCTCTTCCAAACACATATTAGTATTTAGTAATGGCATATCTGACTTTTGTAACATAAGAAGAACAACGTAGTCATAAGCAGCATATAAGAAGTAAATCACTAAGTGTAGAAGATGATTTTCTCTGCCACTGTGTACAGTGCTCCTGCTCGGTGTCCTCTTTCCAAAGATGAATGTCCTCTTTCCAAAGATGTATGGATTTAGGAGCATAATTTCAATAGAGTCATTTGTGAGTGTTCTGAATTACCCTCACATTCAACTGCTTTTAATCACCTGCTGGAAAGGCCTGCCTCCACTGAGTGACTCTTGCTGTACTACAAGGATTCTAAATTAGATGTTCATAGTTAGGTGGTATGAATTCTTCCCCATATAGATTTTGAACTGGTCAGATAAATTGCTTAAAAGAGTTCCTAAAATCATCTATCTTGTAAATTACATTCTTACAGCTATTTCATAAATCTTTTTCTAATAACACCTGAAATAGTATAGAAGAAAGTTTGCAGGAACTCAGTTTTTCCAAAAACAATGTATGTGTATATGTATAAATATTAGTTTAGAAGTGTGTATGTGTGTGCATATATATACATGCATATATGCATATATGTATGTGTGAAGTGTGTTTGCTGTGGCTTTCTGTTTGGAGTAAGTGTCATAGAATTATAGCATCACGGAGTGGTTTGGGTTGGAAGGGACCTTAAAGATCATCTAATTCCAACCCCCCTGCCATGGGCAGGGACACCTCCCCGTATACCAGGCTCCTCAAAGCCCCATCCAACCTGGGTATGGGTAATGCAGGATATTATACCCTGTGTCCAAGTATGGATAATATAGTATACATTATTTTTAATAATAGGAAATAATGTATTCGCAGTTGCATTTTAATGTTTCAAAACAATCTCTTTTTAATATATTTCATTTTAGACATCTGAACAAAATGGTGATTTGTATACAGAAGCGGTGGAGAGGTTATCAAAGCAGAAGATACTTCCGAAAAATAGTGAAGGTAGAAAACTAGTTTTAAAAATCTTGTTTGCATATTTATATAATAAGTATGAATTAATTCATTCATTTGCTTTGAAATTAAAAAGTTGAAACTTTGATCCTTGATATACACAAACACTTACTCAACTGTTATTATCATGAAAAGTGTCATTAATTTCAGTAAGCCCACTCATGGTGGTCAAGTTAAGTTAGTGCTGAAGCATTGGCAGCTCTGGAGTATTTGTTCCCAAACCAGCAATAAGATCTGCTCATTGAGAAGCCTGCCTGCATGATGCTAATTGCGGGATTGGAGCTTTTCAAGATTTTTTTTTCCCACTGGCTGAACTTTTAATTCCGAAAATAAAATAAGCCCATGTCTGTATATACTGCTGTTCTATGTTTTAGTGGTTTAAATTTCTTACTTAATGAACCTTGAAGTATTTGAGGTTTACCTTGAGGCACACAGCAGATCACAGTCAATCTAATTCCCTTGACAGAGTTGAAGATAACAAAAGTATATGATAGCATACTAGCTAAAAGCTTTGTTAACAGGTTTAGGAGATTAAGAAATAGCTAATTTGTCTTTAACATAAACCAATCAAGTTCTTAATATGTAGTTAGCTTCACTAATTCATCAATTTATGTTAATATTTTACAATATTTTTTACTTGTTAGTCATTTATTCTTGATGCATTTTGTTAAACAGCTGTTCTTAGTCAACACAGACAAGTCAAGCAAAAGGAAAAAAATCTGAGCCTTCATATATAACAGGCTAAAGTCCATACCTCCTATGTTTTCAAGCCTAAGAACTTGGGTGCCTGAAGGCTTATCTATTACCACCACCACCCCCCAATCTACCAGTAACCTAATTAAAAGTTTTACCTCTTCCAGTTTACCTGGCTTAATTATGAATCATCCTTCCAGTCTGTGGTTTTCAGTCCGTCTTCTAAAACGCTCTTTTTTTGAATACAGGTTAGATAGCTGAACAGTTGGATTAGATTTTATTTTATTTTTATTTTTTTAACAACAACAATGAAAAACAGGGGGGGACTTAACTGAATATTGTCTCTGAGTTTAGGGAAGTTTAGGTTAATCTAGAAAACATTCTTTAGAAAAAGAGAAACATGATAATATTAAAATTTGTTAATGAAATAAAGCATCCATGCAGCCATGTTGAAATGCTAATTTCATTGTTAATTATAATCATTTTCCTATTTTAAACAGAACAATGTCACTTCAGAGACTTATTTTTATGTAATAAGATTGTAAAAACAGGCATGCCTAGATCAGATACAAAATGAATACATCACTACCATGCCTACTGTCCATTGCAGAGTTCTGAGTGCGACTGTAAGTGAGATGGCAAGCTAATTCTCCCCAGAGGGTCAAGCTGTGGTATCACCTTGAAATTGGTGCCATGAAAGGCAGTGGGCACAAACTGAAATAGATAAAATTCCACTTAAAATGAGACCTGATTAACTGTGAGGGTGGTCTAATATGGGAATGAATTGTTCAGAGACTGCAAGCCATGCCTGTGGAGTCTCTATCCTTGGAAATACTCAACGTCCAACTGAACAAAGACTTGCACAACTTACTCTAATCATCTCTGCTTTGAGCAAGGGTTTGGAACGTTAAAGATCACTCACAGAAGTCCCTCCTCTCCATGTATCTATGATATGGAAGGTGTTTTACGTCATGTCTTTATTATTTCTTTATTCTTCTGAACTCTTTTCTTAAAAATAATCTGCCTGTTACATTTTAAGACAGTCTTTCCAATTAACATTCCCTATAATAACCCAGCCAAGCTAACTAGCATCATAAAAATTCCTTAGCTTTCCATTCTTAAAATATATTTATGAAAAGTAAAAGAAGAAAGACTTTATGTAATAAAGCCTGGTTTATGTGCTATTATTCAAATAGACAAAACTGACAATCCCTTACCAACTCTGAAGTTCTGTGGAATAACGTACAACAAAAAATTCAGCAATCCACGTTCTAAATCCTACCATGAATCCATCCACTTTCTGGATATTGGCACTTATCTAGTATTAGCCAGAGCTTTAGAGAAACAGAATCTCATCAGCAAACTTATGAACTGTACAATCAGCGTAGAAAACCATCTTTTCCATCAAAGTCTTCATTTTGTGCTTGTTTTCTCTTTAGAGAGGACTAAATAGCACAGCCTGATTAGAAGCCAACCTGAAAGCCATACAAGTAGCAGTTAAAAAGGCACCTTTTTGTCCCTTTAGTCTACTGTACTCAATGTCATATGTTCTCAGATTGGATTTAGATATGAAATTCAAGTTCATTCCCTATATTCGTCCCTACTTTTACACACTCAGTGCCTGGGTGAATTTTAATTTTTTAATGAACTGGGTGATTTTTGGAAAATTTTTAAATGAAACAAAAATCTTCTCAGCAGCCTAATGGAGCTTTTAAGTTAAAAGATCCATTAATATTTGTATTGAACTATTGCTAATAACAGTTGTAATGACTCCTGATAATGAAATGCAATAATCCACTTGACATGACAGATTTTTTTGTGTTTTCTTTTCCCTAAATAGAAAAATATTTGGTCACTTTAAATTTTTCTCATGGTAATAACTGGATTGGTATCTGCTGCCAGCAAACAAGGCAAAGCATATGCACAAAATACCGATGATTACTTGATAATAAATCATTTTAATGATTATATTCAAAATTGTGAAATGTGAGTGGTACTGATGCGGAAAATAACAAAGGCTGAGGCTCATCAGATTGGCTGTCCATATGTGCATCACTACTAGTATTTAATTTGTAATTCCTCTAGTGCTGCTTCTGTTGATTTTTAAAATAGTTTAAGTCAAAAAATCCCACTATTTATAGTGCTTATATGACCAAAGTTACGTGCCTTTCTGTATTCTAATTATAGATGCTTTGGTAAAAAAAGTTTGATTTCTAATATTGATACCAAACTAAAATTAAAAACTGAGTTCCTATAGGTTTTTTTAATGCCTTAGATACATTGGTAGTACTGGGTTCTGAAAGTCTTGTAATACCTGCAGGAAAGGATGAATTTTAAAACCAGGCAAACACCAAAACACTAATCAAACTGTATGTCAATGTTCCTTTTTATAATTCTTCTCAAAGACAAGAAATCACCTGTTAAGGCAAATGGAATTCAAACACTTAATTGGTATATGAAGTTGGTATTCATATTTTCAACTCACTTTGGAAGGACGTGCATTTGTAGAAAGTGAGTGTTTTACGGCACCTAGTTTGAAATTATCTTAAATAGTTTAGCTTCAACTCAGTAACCAGTTTTAAATTCCCAGTTCAATAGGAATTAGGCAAATGCATATTTGCTCTATAAAAAAAGTGCCTGTTGACTTAGACCACATGTTCATTCCTTCTTTAAATCTATTTTCAATCAAATTTCCATTTCTCCTTTGAAATGTTACCTTGTATTATCTGTTTAAATACAAAGGAAACACTAATCATGATCAGGACACATTTGTAAGTTATCCTCAAATGTGTTTTTAAATAGTAAGCGAATGAGAAAGTAGATTAAGTGCCCAGCAGTTTATACACAAAAGATTCAAATATATTTTGGAATCATAGCCATTAAAGTAAACTAGTAGGGAGACATATATAAACATCAGAGATAGATACAAGCACTGCATGGTTTGGAAGTGGTGGTGCGTGTGGATGGGATGGTGAGATAAGTCTTACCAGAGAGTCAGCCTGCAATGTAACCGTGGAACTGGCACCCAGTGAAATGATGACAGGAAATGGGCACAAACTGAAATCCAAGAAATTCCACTTAAACATGAGAAAAGTGGACATGAGAAAGTGTCTTCTGGACAATAGGGATCCAGTTTAGAAAATAATCTTTTGTTTACTAGGAAAGATCATAAATGCAGACTTGAATTATGCATTAAATTATACCTGTGCTTTTGTGAGTAGGGATAAACACATTGTCCATCACTTGTGGTAGCAGAGTTTAGTGCATGATAATCAAGATTAGAAAACAGAGGGCAAATCCATTTGCAAACAAACCTCAATGGCAACACAGACTTTGGCTGTGTCTAAGGGTAAGGTTGTAAGACAAAGTTGTAAGAGCAATTCTCCATTTGACTGAACTGTGATTTAGAGCAGTGCTGGAAAAAAGCAGGAATGTATAATTCCCATGTTATGTGTGACCTTGTTAAGTAGTGGTAGTGTAAGGCCCAGATTTGTCACACCTAAATGGGGTATGTGAGTTAGGAACCTAGTTGCCATTGACTGTCTGTAAATAGTATAGGGAGATGCGTTTGCAGAACTCTTCAGTACTTCACCAAGTTCTGTGGAAAAGCGATCTCCCTGTTTCGGTAATGATGACATAAAGAACATAATGACAATAGCCTTCCAAGTTAGGGTCTTCAGTGAATTAGGGTGAATTCAGATCAAAGTGGTCACGGCCTTCAAATATGAGAAGAATAAATTAAAAAGTGTGAGATTGTTTAATTTAATCACCGATAGGCAGAAATACAGTGATCATTTTTAACCTCAAAATCTCCATTAAAAATGTAATGAATCTATTTGGTAATGCTGAAACTCTTGCATTCTCTTTCAAAGAAAGAAAAGACGAGCTTCAAAGCAAAATTATATCAATTTAATTGAACTGTTTAAGCACATACCTAGACCTGGAAACCATTATTTCTTTCAAATATCTACAGTTAGCATCACTTAGAAAACATTTACGCTGAGAGAAGTGAAGATAGAGTCCCATATTTATTCTAATTCATACCTCTGGAATTGAGATTCCCTCTTACATATATATGTGTGTGTATATATATATATAAAGTGCACTTGTGTATGTGTGTATAACTAAAACTTTTTTTTTTTTTTTTTTATTTTAGCAGTCCTGCATTTTTCTTTCAAGTAGGGAATATCTTTTCTCCTGTATCTGTTATTAGTAGATTGGTACAATATTAAAGTGAGCATTTAAAATGTACCTTAATTAAACTGCAGGAATTATGCCTTGCTTAATGTAATGAAGAAAGAGAATTTAAAATGAAGTAGCATCATTGTGTTCATTTGTAAATAACATATTGCAGCCAACTGTTTCTTAATTGCCCAGACTGTTGATAAATAATCCAGTCCTGCTGCTCTCCACAGACAATTTGCTTTGGATCAGACTAGGCAATTCAAATAACACTAATTACAGTGAAACCCTTTTATAGTGAATTCCTGTTTGCCATGGGGGAGAAAATCACTATATCAGGGGAAAGCACTTTTGCCTTTGATTTGTGTCTAAAACATGAGAAACACATAAAAGCTGCATGTTGTTCTAAATAAAGGACATACTCTTGCATTCAAAGTACTTATATTTTACTTTTTATGATACAATTGTGAATTATGTTCATTTTGCATTTGTAATTAGAGGGCGGAACAGATGTGAAAGCTTAGTTTAAAGTGATGTATCCATTAAAATAACCTATGCTGCCAAGTGATTGCTTAGTATAATAGGGGATTCGTTCACTATGAGAGGAATTCTACTTTATTGGAAGGAAACCAGGACTTCAGAAAATGTTTTCTATATCAGGGGATTCACTATAACATGGTATCATTGTATTTATGATTTTATGATGTTGAAATGAATATTAAATGAAACAAAATTCCCAAGGATTACTCAGGAGGCAGCTAAGTACATAACATTTAGTACAGATGGTTGGAAGGCACAATTTTGCTCCATCACTGCATCCGTATCCTTGAATGATTTCGACTGAAGACAGCATTTCTTTGAATTTTTCATTAAACCAGACGTCTTGAAATATGAATTCCTTTTATGTTTCTGTGAGTTTTGGCTAAAAGAACCCCAGTGAATAAATCATACAATACTATGTGTCACCAGCACTTGTGAATATTTCTGCTTTGTTATTCTACTCTCAGTAGAGCACCATTGATTATCAAACTCAGCGGAGAGCATTTTATGATCATATATCTCCATTAGCTCCTAGTTTGACTACCATAGATTTTTCTGGTTAAGCCTGCATTATGTATTAGGAAGCCTATCTCTTCAATACAAAGTTTGATTTTATTCTCTCTAAGCCTAGAACTCTTATTATGTATTATGTATAAAGATTCTTATCTTTTATATGTAAAAATAGGAGCACTGTCTTTGTGTAACTGAAATATATGCCATCTTTTTTTTTTTTTCCTTGATTCACAGACAGCATATTTTATTATGAAGATGAATTTCTACAATGAAATGGCTGTCAGGGTAAATATTTCTTCACTTGTTAAACAAATGAAAAGTCAATTGCGCTCCGAATTTGCTTTTAATAAAATGAGCAAACCAGAATAATATACACTTGATTGATATGCTGATGGCAACAGCAGGAAATAGTACATAGTTAAAAATTAAAGTTACACTGAATAGTCTGGGATGTATTTGAAAACTGTAGCTGAATTTAAGGCATTTGTGTGTGCCTTGCCCCATTTAAAATTTCATTGTACCTTACCGTATACTATAAAGATAAAACAAACATTCTATCTGGGAGTATTCTTACAAATGTAGACATACATTTAATATTCTGACAAACTATAGGACTTTAATGTTCACTGAAGGAGTGGTACATATCCTTTTGTTAGTACATTAAAAATGAAGTATTGAATCTCAAAAGAGTTAAACCACACAGGACAAGTTCATTGCTTAAATATAGATTTGGAACTGCACTGATCTCATTGATGATATTACAAGTGATTTTTGCTAGATGAAGAAGACTGTAAGCAGTTCTGGAACTTTAATAAATATACAGCAAATGAAGTTTGTTGTGGGGCAAACTGCAAAATATCTTAAACTAAAATTACTTTTTTCTTTTTTCCTGAACTTTGATAACTTAAGCAAATAAATAAAACAAATAAGGTAAGGACATGAGATAATCCTTGAGATGAAATCTTATTGCCTTCCTTAATTCTTTTGTTTTGTGAAAAAGAACTGTTTTACTTTAGTGGCTTATATCTCTTTAGGCAAGGCATCTTATGTTTTGAATTCTACCAAATGTAAGGATGTGGTGAGGATGGAGAGTAAGTCAGGGAAATTCCTGTGAAGTAGGAAGATGCCCAGAATGAAATTTAATTTTGTGATCTCTCTGTCTCCCACGTAACTCAGAGTCAAGAGATGTGTCATCAGGTTCCCATCAGGTTTTTGACTTGTTTCTGTTTTTTTCAAAGGCACAAAAGAGAATCTTATATTTAGAGTATGTTAGAGATCTGAAGGTGTTTTACAGCAATCACATTGCTCAGAAATTCAAAATTGCTTTAGTTTATTACTTTGTTAGCTTGTTTGAAAAGTATTTCACAGGGGATAAATGTTGTATACTCATACAGTTGAAATCAGTGGGAAAACATGAGATGCAAGCCATCTCTCAAAAGTTGGATGTGTACTTTTAGTAGGCACTTGAAGATCAAATTTCAAAGGTAATTATGTATTCTAGTCAAATGGAGTTTTGCATTTGGTCTTTCATTTTTGAAAGAAATTGAATGTGTTCCCATTCATTTGTAATGGAAATGTAATGTTGAATCATTAGGTGATATAAATCTTCAAAGTACCATTTTTCAGTCGTCCTTTTCTTTAATGGAAATTTAAATCAGTAGAAAACAAGAGAACAGACCTTTATTTAGTTGCAAATGTCAGAATCCAATTCTCCTCTATCTGAATCTTGTGCAGCTATATCTGCAGAACAGATTTTAAATGCTACCATTCTGAAACACTGAATGTTTTTTTTTTTTTTTCCATTATCTGGTTACTGAAGAACTAACCAAGAGTCAGGACAATAGTGACTGAGGCCCACTGCTTTTCATTCACACATTGTGAACTTGATTCACTTCAGTATTCTGAAAACTGAAAAGTAACAGTGTATTTTTTTTTATTATTTGACCACTTAGTTTTGCCTCACAGTATTACTGAACTGTTTATTCCAGTTGCTAGTCACTGATTAGATAGGCACTTTTGATTTTGATATTAGAAGTATTTTTGAGGTTGTGCACATGCTCATAGTTTTGCAGTCAGTTGACACCTCTGTCTCCCTGTATTGCATTTAGTTGTAACCATAAGTATCAATTTCACCTTTGTAAATTAAAAGAGAGAACTTGTTTTAATCAATTTTACTTTTGAGTACTAGTTTGCAAAATGATTCTCTCTCCTAAAAGATTTAAGGTGCTATAAATTTTCAGCTGCAAAAGTAATCCCAGGGAAAAAAATATTTCCACGAGCAGATGGCTTTTGATATATCAAGGTTTTGCCATTTGTTTTAGTGCTTAAAATAAACATTATTTATAAGACCACTTACATTTTGATGTTACTTAATGAGGAATATGCATCATTGATTTGACTAGCTTAAGAGGTCATTTAGAACTTGCCCGTTAACAAGCTGTAATCTGCTGAGCACACAATGACTTTGTTTAAAATTATCTGTTCAGTGCTGATCAATGACAATAATTGTTTTGTACCAATCACTGTTGAAACTTGCTAATTACTTTGAAGGGCATATACACTTGTCTCTTTTTTTCCTAAGAATTTTTAAAACATTCACCTTGGAATTAAAAAGAAATATTGTCATAACACATTACACTTCATTATAAAAGCAAACATTTAGAACTTTCACATTGCAAATAAGAACATCATCAGGATCTTTGTGTAAAATGCTCTTTTCAAAGAGATTAGTCTTCAGTCTTCTAATCTCTGACACAAGTAATTAGTGAAGCAGAAATCTAACGTAAAATAATTTGAGACATAATGCAGTTTTTCTTACATATGTTTCATTCAGTTGAAGTCAGTGAGGTCATTCTGGACAGAAAGTGGTGTAAATAAAGGTAGAATGTGGCATTTAATTGGTACACTGAGCCCATTGGAGGTAATTATAGCTTTATACAGTTTTACCCTTTGTCTTTCAGTTTGAGTTTTGATCCTTTAACCCACAAATATCTAGTTCTATACTTATAACTGTAAGGTGAAGTCTGTCAGAAAGAGTTTCAAAGGGACCATAATCCTGCATTAATGAGCACACAGCTATATGGGAGCCAAGTTGCTCTTGTTGAGAAATATTGAAGCCAAAGAGAGAAACAAAGCTAAGATCCTTATTCACATGCAAAGGATTTTGCTTAATCCCAGATCTCTGAAGGCATACTCATTCTTTCCTCTTTCTATATCCCTTTTTAACCTGATGCACTTGTGTATAAGAAAGGGAGTTGCAAAGACTGAAATTTACTACCACCTTGTGAAAAGGAGCATGTCTTGTGTTAACCTTTCTTTCTCCCATGTTCAGCTGCTCACATAAGTATTATTTTTTCATATTGTAGCAATGTCCAGAGTACAAAACTTTTTCATTAAAATCACATAAGCAACACATAGGTAAAAGGAAATAGCAACTTTTTGTGTTAGTTTTGAGTCTTGTTTGAGAAGATGAGAAATAAATGGTGATGCAAAAAAGGGGAAATAGGTGTGCTAACACTAAAAGCGAATAACATATTATTCCTCATAGCTTTAGTGGATTATATTACTTTCTTGGCAATGTATCACTCAAAGACTTACTGAAAGCTTTTCGGTGATGCTTATTAAATCTTGGATAAAGAGATAATCACAATTGTACCACCAGATATCATCAGTTTAGATTAAGTGCCAGTTTTTACTTTAAACAATAGTTTTGGCTTCTGGGAATAGAAAATGGTACCATAAAGTACCAGAGTTTGAAAGAATGCAACCCTTAGTGAGGCTTCATATAGGCAGCTCCACTATGTTACTGTTTTCAGCTCAGGAAATTGCAGCAGTTGCAAAATTCATATAACTTTTGTCAGTTGGAACTAAAAGGAGTAGAGACAATTTTGCCTGTTACTTAAGAGCACTCCCAAGACTCAAAGATACAAGCCACGCAGTTGCTGAGTGCAAAGGCTGATTAGAAGTTTGGGCAAGGGGCAGCTTTTTTTCCTTGCCTTCTTCCCAATTCAAGCACAACATGATGCTCTTCACATGCATTGTGCTCTTTCTGCCTCTTTTACACCATGCTTTTTTGGAATAAGAGATAAGGAAAGATAAAGAAAATTAACAAACAAACAAACAACAACAACAACAAAAAAGTGATTTTGCTCCACTTACCAAGTCATAGCTTAGAAAAGAGAAAGGTTGATGCAAAGGAAAAGAAAGAAAAGCATTCCCTGTAGATAGAGCAAAGAGTTTAATTTCTTGAAAAGTCTAGTAGCCAGAGGTCCACAGGAAAAGGAGAGCAACTCTGAACATTCTTTTTTTTCAATGCACTTAGTGAAGCTGGGTAGCTTTTAACCTTGGAGTTGCTCCTAGACAGTAAAACTTCAGTCTTCGTCGTTTTTCATTGTATTGGATTCTATCATTCTGCTGATAAGCCTTTTAAGATTTCGAAGTTAAAAAGTCAAGAGGTGCAAGGTGGAGCAGGAATGAAAGCAAAGTAGACAAGAATATGGAAATTGATAACTTAATTTAGAAAAACATTGTGAAAAAAAAGAAACAATGCAAAGAAGGAAGTAAAGAATATTTTGTAGGTAGGTAAGTTCAAGGGTGGAAGAATGTAAAGAGGAATAGAGACTGAGAACAGAGAAAAAGATCATTAGTCGATTTTTCAGATGTACTGATCTAGAATATACTGAACTGTTACAAGAAAGAAAATGAGGACTGAAAACAGCCTTCAACATGACTGATAAGAGTCATTGTGTCTTCCTCCTGCATCAGGACAAGTGATACAGTACATATATTTATCCATATTTATCCATATAAATATGGCTAGCTAAAATGCAGTAATGGTAATTCTTTACCTAATTAATGTTTCCTTACCCTTCCCACAAAACAGATAGCCAGTAAACCTCTTTCATTTCAGAAATAATATGATTAGAATTTTCAACTATGAGAGAAAGTTTAAACAGTTTTGTTGAATTCTTAGGGAGAATCTGGCTAGAAAGTCTTTTTTTAAACTGATGCATTTTATAATGCCTCAGACTGAATCCTTTCTTGTGGAGGACACTATATAGTTTCTGTTCTTACTACAACATCAGGACTAGCTACAGATAAAAAGGTTTCCTTTTCCAGTTCCTCCTGTTAGGCAGGAGGAATAGTATTTTGTATAGAAGATTATAATTAATATTCAACAAATAGACACACATCATCTTACATGGTAGATGAAACAATTGCAATTTGTAAATGATGTTTTCAGAAAGCCTTTCTTATTCACTGAGTTACTGGGAAGCTTCCATTCAGTTTAGATCATATCCAGAGCACACAGCAGAAATTCTAGCAGAAGATATTAGTGAAGTGGGTGATTGAATAAGAAATGTATTCTGTACCTTAGAAAATAGATACCGCTTCTGTTAGTTGTTTTTTACCATTCTGGCAGCAGCAGACACGTCTTTTCATTGCCACACCCAAGCAAAAACTGTGGTTTAAATTTTGATATTATTTTTTAATGTTGACATTTAATATTAAATTCGTAATACCATTTAGCTACAATACGTTACATCCCACCCACATTTTCTTCACTGAAATGTAGTGGTGCATCTACTTGATATCACTGATAAGGACATGCGAATCTTTGGGAAGTACAACAGATATTTAATATGCATGGAAACTTTCTATTTGAAATATACTAAACAAGTTTTTATTTCCTGTAGATTCAGAAAATATGGCGTGGATATTATGTCCGAAAATATATCCATAATTATTATGCACTGAAGAAATACCTGGAAGCCGTTTCTGTGCATAATGAGATTGTCAGGTAAAGATAAAAACTGTATGTGGTAAAACATTAATTTCCTTTTCTTTTATTTTTAAGAAGTTTAAGGAAGTAATTAAATTATTAATTTGACTGTAGGATCCCTTCCATTGTCAAAAATATACATATATTTCAATCATTGTTCTCTTTAATTCTTGGCCAGTGCATGTTGTACCACATTCTGTTCTCATTTACACTGTTATGAATTCTAATTTCTTTGAATGAACTGGAAGTACTGTGGGTTTATACCAGCTTAATTTGTCTCTTCACCTATATTCAAAATTCATTGATTGTTATGCTCTAAATATGGTTTGTTGAACTGGTTTTTTCCTCCAGTGTACTCTAGCTAAAGAGATATTTTGGCCTTTTTTTAAAAAAAATTGATTATTGACAAATCATAAAAGTGTAGATTTGAATCATAATATTAATTGATTTTAATTGTTATTTGCCTTTGCTCAAATTCTCAGAATCATTTGGGAAAAAAAATAAAGAGCTGCTGTGCTGGGATCCCAGCTTCTCATGCTGTCTCACTGGTGACTGTACACTGTAGAAGGCAGACTTGAGGCTATTTTAGAAAGCAAAGAGGCTTGCTTTGTGGGGAGCATGCCTGTAAAGCAAAAGCTTAGATGAATCCTGTACACAGGGGCCTAAGTGCTGGAACGGTTGCAGCACATCAGAACCTCTTCAGGCCTAAAGACTCTCTATTGAGGGTGTGTAGGCAGACCTCTGGCCTTGTGAAAGATATTGTGTGGACATGGTTAAGGAGAATTGTCTTGTGGTTATAGTACAGGTTCCCCTGTTAGATTTCTAGCTAAAACTGTTATTACTATTACTATATGCTCTTACTCCTACTCTATTTCTCTTATCCCCTGTCTTTCCCAGTACTTAAGTTGAAAGCGTTCTAAGGTAGTGTTTAATATCTCTCTAGCTCAGTTGATGTCCTGGTACATAACTATTTCTTCAGGTAATAGAGGAAACAAACTGACAAAATACTCACTAGCTGAACATAAATATTACTTTCTCAGTGTAAGTGAAAAAGTGTTGCACAAAATCCATGTAGTTTTTGCTGTACAGAAACCTAGGTCACATCTTTGCTTTTTGAAATACAGAAATATGAGGAAGTCATATTTCTGGAAGTCTCATCTAGATCACATTACAGGGACAGTTCAGCTAGAAGTCTGTTATAGAAAATAGCATGTACAAGTTTTATATGTAAAACACAAATTAATCAACTTTTTTGAACACTAATTATTAATTTCTATTATTTTTCCACAATTATTTGCAGCTACATCCTCTTTGTCATAGTGTCATAACTCCTGCATCTCATGGAAACATGCTGATAACTGTCTACACATGATCTGTGATTACTGTTCATTTAAATGTATTTTTATATAGAATGTTAGATCACAACTCAGCAAAACCAAACAAAAAAACTGTCATCTCTTCAGCAGTACCTTCAAAAAAATCTGTCATATCTTCTTGTTTAGAATTCCTTGGAATTTGTTCTCATCTTGAAAAGATAAAATCTTGAAAAGATAAAAGGGAAAGTACACGAAGCTATAACTTTTCTGGTCTAAAACGAATATTAATGTATGAACTGCAGAGACACAAACTGCTTCTGTACTCATAATAGTTCTCACTTTCTTTCTCTGCCTAAGCTTGAAACAAAGCTCATAAGTCACCAGTTAGATTGACCTTTGATGTGTGCAAACAGAACAAGATAGCAGTAGTATTCCTGCTGTACTGAACACATTGATGGGAGCTTTTTATTTTATTTCTCTACACCCACAATAGGTCTCCGTTGGGCACACATGATTTTGGAGGACTACAAAAATATTTCTGCGTTTCAGTACTTTCACATGTTCATCAAATTCCATAGTATTTATTTCACTTCATTAAAAACTGTAAAGCATATATATTGGGTAAGTATTTTAGTAAAGAAATACTTCTGTGCAGTTTTTCTTTAACAGATAAGGTGAACAGTATAGTTTTAAGTACATGAACATGTGTCAAAGTTGCCCCGAGCTCTTACTTGGCTACAGATATATTGATATTCTGCCTATTTGAATTCTGTATTCTGGAATTCACAGAAATATTTTTCTTTCAGAAAAAAAAAAAAAGGATTGAAATAGTGAAGAGAAAAATGAATTGTATGGGGAATTTGATCAAGTGGAGAATAAATATCATTTCACCTTTAAAAATGCATCTCTTAAGTCCAATCAAGTATTGCTGCAGTAATTCTTTGCTAGAGTATATTTGAAAACTAATATGTAAATTATCTTCAACATTCTTTTGATTAAATCTAACAGATGCTTAGTGAAGATCAGGTATAGGCCCTCAGCCAAACAGATTTTTCCTGTCATTGGGCTAAGTTGCTGCCAACTGCTTTGGCCTCAAGGTGGCCCTGAGTAGGAAACGCCTACTAGAAATACTGAAGGTGGAGGAGAAGGATTCTCTGCACGTTTCCATCCCCTGTCACATCAAGTGGAAGAGTATAACTTCATTGTTGGTAACCATTTCTGTGTATATAAAATTATTACAACAGTTCGTTGTAAAAACCTGTAGGAATTGTCTGAAACTGAAGGACTGCATTTATGAACTGGCTGTGTTTTATTCCATCTTCAGCATTATGGAAATTTACATGTTGGCAGACAGAGCCATTAATACACTTGTGCACTTAGATTAAGCAGCCTTTGAGTGTTTCACACCTCTAGAACACCACAAAACAACAGAAGCATGATATGCAAAACAGTGAAATTGCTCATTTGTCTTACAATTTCATTCATCAGAATATATGCCTAAATTCTGTGTCAGTACAAGTATAGAACCAAGTTTCTCCACAAATAGTACTACAGCCATAGTAAAAAAGAAAATGATTTGAAAAACATTAGTGCTGTAAAATGAGACAGCAAACAAAAAAACAACCAAAGCAAAGAAGTTACAGTGGACTTCTGAACATTCTGTTAGTTTACATCCCGGTATGTTATATGAATTACTCAACCAAGTTTGTTGCCTTTTCTCTCCTCCTTCTACCTCCATTTTTTTTTTTTCAATGCAAGACACTTCTCTCACTAAGGGGTTTTCTCAACCAATAGCCACATCTTTACCATTCAGCTTTAATACAAGCCGTCCTTATTTAATAGCTGCCCTCATTTAGTAGCCAGACCTTTATCATTTGTCTTTACTGTGAAAACCCCAGGAGAAAGTAAACTTAATAGAAGCTGCCCCAGTTTAAAGCCATAGAGGGATGTAATTAAGTTTAACAGAAATTGATTTAACAGAAATTGACCTAAAATATAATTAAATAATAATAGTCGTACTGTGTGTGAGTTTGCACACCTTAACAGACTGCTTATCCTAACTTAAGGAGCTGTTTTCATATGAACTAAAGATAGCTGTCTGTTTTAGCTCCCAGACTGGCTGAAGAATGGAGAGATCTTCCTCCAGCACTCCCATTACTTGCCACCTCTGCAGAACCAATAGATTTGATGGCTGTGGGTGTCCCAGGTAGTGTCCCTAGTAGTTAAGTTGAGAAGAGATTCAAAGAAACCCTTGACAGATGACAAAAGAATGAATTTGAACCCTAAACTCTGTCTACAGAGTACTCTTTCTTTTTTTTTTTTCTTGACTTTTGCACAGTTTAGCTTCAGTGCTACTTTGAAATGAGTTTCTTAGCCCTATATTCTGATATTCCTGCATGATTTCACAGCATCACAGAATGGTTAAAATTGTAAGGGACCTCTAGAGGTCATCTGATCCCAACTCCCCTCTGAAGTAGAAACGTGGAGAACGTTGTCAAGGACCATGTCCAGGTAGCTTTTGGAGATCTCCATGAGAGAATCTCCACAATCTCTCTGGGCAACCTGTGCCAGTGCTCCGTTTATCTGTACAGCACAGAAATGTTTCCTGGTGTTCAGGCAGAACCTTTTGTGTTTCAGTTTGTGCCCATTGCCTCTTGTCCTGGCACTGGACACAACTGAAAATAGCATGAAATTATTAACTTCCAAAACAACCAAATAGGAAACATAATATGTATTTTTTTTTTCTCCCAGATTTTGCTGTTTAGATTTTAGTAATAATTCTTCATCTATAGCACCCATTTGTACTTGAGTAAATACCAGTGCATACTCTATTCAGTCCAAATATGGATTAGTTGGGTGGTTGCATACATAAATGCCTGCATTAAAATAAATTATATCAGTTGTCATTGAAGTTAGTGTATTTCATTTTGAGGAGAAATACCTTGCTTTGAAACATTCTTAAAGCTACATCTAACATTGCTAAGACTTGGAAAAATGGTAAACAAGGGGAAATATGCCAAAAGCAATTAGCATAGACTATAACTTCATATGATGCATTAGAATTTTGTTTTATGTGAAGCGGTTTCCAATCCATGATAAGCAAATGGACATCACTTCACATAAATTAGCATGCTGGTGCCATTATATCAGAAGAATTTATGGATAATGTCAGTTGCCCAACAGTGTGATTAACTTACAGTTCTTTGACTAAAGTTATCTACACAGTGGCCTTTAAACTATAGTAAAGCAACTTTGCTATATGTCAGGTGTGCAACTAGATATAAGATTTTGGGATGTAGTGCTCCATTTGCTGATGAATGGCACCATTTAATTTTTTTCCTAGGTACAGAACTCAGTAAGATAGCACTATCAGAAAACTAACAAAGCAATGGCAAAGTACTGGCATGGGGGAGTGCTTGTGTAATCAAGGCAGGTAGTTCAGCTTTCTTTGCTATTGAATAAACACTGACTTAAAGGTAGCAAACTAAGACCTGAGTCTAGCTTTAACAAGCATTATAGTGTATTTAAACACTGTTACGATTATAAATCATGAATTTCACAACTTAGAGGATTTACATCAAATATTTCTCTCCACTACTGTTGGCTTTAGTAGTGAAAAGACCTTGAGTGTGGCCCTCAAATGTGTGATTTTCATCCAAGTTTGACCTGCTGTTGTATCAGTGGATTTAGTACCAGTCATTATAAAAGCTTCTTAGTCTTCCGGTATTGCCATCAAAATAGATAATGCAAAGTGATAAAAATCACTTCCTTGCTAATACATATATCTGTAAGTCCTTTATGCAGTCTAATTTTTTATAATATTAATGACCAGTGAAATACAATACTGTTATATGTTGCTGGTGATCTAATCTAATGTTTAGCTTTTCTGCAAATATGTCTGATCTTGTAGAACTGAAAAAAAGTAAGAGGATGGAGCTTATTCTTTATTACTGGAGCATTACTGAGGCCTATTTACCTTTAACATGACAAGCACTTTGCTTCTTAAAACTTTTGAGGTATTGCTGTTTTTCATAAAGAGGGCTTGAAATAAATCATGGATTGTCATACTAATATGAGAAGAACTTGCTCAGCCTCCATCTGTCTGCTTCTTTCTGATAAAGATAAGTCCAGGTGCTGGCTATTTTCTCAAGTGTCAAAGTGTTTTGAAGAATGTATATATTGTCTTATAATTCAATTAAAATGTTCCTCCTCATTGACTGCAGAAGCAATTGATTCTGTAGTCTATTTTCAATTAGTGCCAAAGCCTTTCAGACAGCTCCGTGGAGTTCTTAGAACAATAAAAAGCTCATTTTTGTAATGTTGTCTTTCGTTTCATGTTTAATTAACTAATTTATCTTCAACACATCTTCTTTTCCTTGTCTTCAAAGATACCTAGAAGAAACACATTATGCTTTTTAACTTATCTACCTGTATTCAAATTCTCTGAATGTAAACGTATCCTGTTAGCTTTTTTGGGGAGACATAGAAACAAAGACAAGTGCCAATTATGCTTTCTTTCATTTAAATATTAATTTTGAGTGGTAGTGCACATAACTCAAGCCATCTATGCCTTTTCCAGAGGACTTTAGGTGTAACTGCTAGATCTGGTAGGAAGTTTGGAACTAAAATCCCAGATCACTGAAGATCCCTGAGTACGTCAATAGCTACAAACCTGATGTTGTTAGGATGAGTAAAATATAAAAAATGAGTTATCAGAGTCCTCTTTGTGATAACACATATAGTTATATTATCTACAGTCATGCAATCTGTGATTGTTGCTTCTTCTTAAATTTTGTTGTCCATAAATACATCTTTCTTCACAGATTCAGAGCATAAAAAACCTGTGAGAAATCAACCCATTTTCATGTCTTCTGTTCACCTACCTTTGTAGATATTAACAGAGTTACATACACATATATGCTTTTAGACAACTTGTATGCTTTTATTCCTATAGGTTTTTAATAGTTCATTTTGCAAACCAAGACGTATTAGATTAAGTTTTTGTCTTTTTAGTTTGGTCATGAAATTGAAATGAACTTGCTAAAGCTGTAGAGCAGGCAATACCTTGCTTTAACTCCATAGGAAAGCACTTTCTGATCGTACCGAGGTTATGATAGAAGCCATTATGATTACAAAGTAAGCTAAATTCCCAGTGCAGATTCAGCTAGATACACCTCAGGTGTGCCTTATTCTATTTATGTCTGTCTTGAGCATGTGATGAAGGCAGTCTTACCGTATTTTTTAGCTAGTTCTGTATAATATAGATCAAGTTTTTCAGATAAGCATAAATAGTATAAGTAACATAAGTAATCAATTAGACTGTAGTCTTTAAAAATATGAAAGTTGCTATTTCCTTTTTTTTTTTTTTTTTTTTTTTTTTTGTACAGCACTAAGCACAACATTTGGACTAATAGCTTAAACATTAAGCTTTATTTCACCAGTATCAAAAGAAAAAAAAAATAATCTGAGTCTATAGATGGAAATTTTAGGTCCTGACATTCACTCATTGAACCATATTTATTTTGAAATTGGCCTGTTAAAATTACTGATAGCTCATAAAACATTTTCTACAGACTGACTAACCTTAGCATTTTGTATTCTCCTACATACACAGGCTTCACACTCTTATGTTTTGTCTGAAGCAGGATCTTTGCTGTAAAATAAGTAGAAAAGGGGAAGAGGTACAGTTTCATTAAGCTCTAACATATCATTGACTGTCAGGTAGGTCTTGTTATGCTGTCCATCCTCATTTAACTATCCCACAAGATCTCTTAATGAAGTTAAGCCCCAAGTTCACTCCAGTAATTCTGTGGCAAGAGTTTGTGCAATGTAACAATTCATCACTTGTCAGGAAGGCACTTTTAGTTTATACATTTAATAAGGGCATCCTCTAGCTTGGTTAATTAGAAGTGAACAGTTTGCATATTTACTAAATGCGGAGTGTCATTGCCACCACGGCCTATTGCCTACATGAATTATTTCTCTATCTGCAATAAACAGCTGGGTAATTATTACTGCCATAATCAGATAAATTCCCTCTGTAAGGCTTTTCTTACATGGCAATTCTTTGAACTCATCCAAAGCTGAACAAAATTTATGAACTCCAGCAGCTAGGACACTTTTTCATAGTGTAGTGTCCCTGTTCCTTATTTCAAGGACATGTAGAGTATCATAAATATTGTGTAAATTAGGAGGATAAATATGATTACCGAAAGATTACATATTAATAAACTTGATTTTCGAAATATAATTCTCAGGTTGTAACTGATTAAATTATAGCAGTTCTGGTTTTATCTAATTGTAGAGACATGACAGGCCATCTATATACAGGCTATACCAGGTTATCAGGGAAGAGCTCTACCACTTGAAGTCTAAAGACTCATGAGAAAGTATATCAATTTTTTTTTTTTCATGTGCATTTCAGAGAACTAGTCATTTCAGGTGTTTAGGTCATTAGAAGTATGACAAATTTTATGTGCCATTTACTCAACTCATTTAAAGAATTTCTTTTGTCATTATAAAGAGGTGATGGTGTACAATTTTCAGTTCAATAACAACGCATAAAATTTAAATGCATGAATTTGTGTTACATTAAATATATATATATATATTTTTGTTCGCTAAAGCAATTTGTGTACAAACAGTTAAGTAACAAAGCTTGCACTATGCTATTCAAATACTCCAGGTCATATGTGAGTGTGTGCATCTACAGATACCTCATTGAGTACTTAGTTTTCACATGCATTTTTTTCAGAACCTGTTGGATTTTAGGTTATTTTTGTGTTCTCTAAAGAAACAAAAGAAAATCAAGACACCACTCCTTTTTTTTTCTTTTTTTTTTTCTTTTTTTTTTTTTTTATAATTAAAACGCAACAGTCCATTTAATTTAACTACATGGGTTTTATTATTATTATTATGTAAGATATTGTGACTGAGTGCAACTAAAAATTTGCAGTTACCTGCTCACTTACTTCATAGCTCATTTTTAAATAAAGAGCAGACCTCAGAATTTTACAAAATGTGAACATTTTGAGATGTGAGCATTTTGAGATGGCAGGTATATTAAGGACTACCAAACTGAATAAGGTGTTCTTTGCACTGCCTTACCCAGGCGGTGGCTTCTGAGGTTAGATTACATTTCTCATTTCACATTAACATGAGAGAAGTAGAAGCTACAGTGGTGAAATCCTTTGTAAAGAACCACACCACAGTTGTGTTTGTTCTTAGAAGTGTGGTATGTAACCATTTGCATTTTTGCAACTTCAGGATCTGATTTTTGACTGAGGATAGATTATTGATATTTCTTGGACATTTTTTTTTATGGTGGCAAGTCATCATCTTTCCTTTTGTGTTGGTAATACTCTACAAAGTCTCACAGAAATGTGTGAGATGCAAAGCAGTATATAATCTCTTACCACCACTTTTTTTTTTTTTTTTTTTTCTCTGAAGGCCTAAATGATTTTAATGGATTAAAAAAAATAGAAGAAGAATGAAATACTTTTGGCTTATTACTTTTAGATTATCTAGATCATTAAAAACAGCCACTTTTGCTATCTAAGAGTTCTCTTAAATCTGAGCTCACTCAGATAAGTAAAGGGAAAAAATAGTTTTCTTATATTTTTACAGTCTAGAACAGTAAGAACAGTAAGGAGGCATGACATACGCTTCACTTGGCTTTTTTTTTTTTTTTTTTTTTTTTTTCCTCTAGTGATGCTCATAGTAATTTGCTTTCTGAATCAGATGGTCTAGTCTGACTTCGGGTCTACCGCTAATATCGTATCCATCAATAACAAATTTATAACAATATTTATAAAAAGCACAATAAGCTTTGGCTAAACAAGATCTAGTTTGATTTAATAACATCAAAATATAGGAAATACCCTTTGTATTCTACTCCAGGCGTTAATTACCTTTGCCTTTCAAAGTAAGTCCCAAATTTCTCCATTTAATTGCTTTCGTTTCATCTTTGAACCATAGCTTCTTGTTATATCCTCCTCTACTAGACTGAAAACACCTTTAATATCCAGAATCCAGACATTAATACAGCAACCTTTTAGTTTTCGTCATGATAAAGGAATAAAAATAACTTTTTTTTTTTTTTTTAATTCTGATGTTTTGTCAGCTTATGTATTGTTTTATACACCTTTTTATCATAGTCATAAAAAAATTCTTCAACTCTGTGAATCACACTTTACAAGTCTTGAAAGCATTTTTTTTTTTTTTTTTTTTTTAAGCTGTGCAAACCATTTTCCTATTGTTATCCCCCTTTCAAATTCTTCAGACTCTTCACCTTGTGGGGATAATTACATGAATCCATTAAGCTGTTTATCCTTGACAGTGAAGCTAAATCCCGGTTCTTTTACCTTGAACTTCATGGTTCCTTCTGCCTTCAAACCAAAACAGCTTGACAGTGTTTCATGCAAACTTTTTCAACTTTTTTTCTCCAGGTGGGATATTACTTTCTTTTCTGAATTACTAGCTGATTGAAAAAAAAAAAAAAAAAGTTAGTTTACAGCTTCATCTAGTAGACTAATCTGATCTTTCAGGTGCACGGCACCCAAAATGATGCAGCACTCGTTAGTCTACTTGTACTTGGTGGTAGGAGGCATCACAATCATGTATCTTTGCAATGTATTTACTCAGGAAGTCAGATTAAAAATTATGTGCTTATAGACAATAGAATCTAAACATCAGAGGTACTCCTTAGCATGAATCCTTTAGGATAACTCCATTAGGATGCCTAAATCTCTAATTGAATGTGCTTTGTCTTATAAAGAAGAAACCAAATTTCAAAGAATAAACTTTAAGTCTGAGTGTCTTATGGCCTAAAAAATGCATTTATTTTTTTTTGGCATGTTGATTACTTCAATGTTTTTAAGGCAACAAGAGATACAGTATTCTAGCGTTTTTTAAAATTGGGATCTAGTCGATAATTTCAGATCCCTCGTTAGCCACTGCTGCGAAACAAGTACTTTAAAAGGTCAGATCTCTTCCAGAATGACTGCATTAGCTATGTTAAAAATCTAGTTCTTTGTGGGGTCTTTCATAATGTTTTATGCTTCATAATGCTTTTGTGCTTTGTTATGCTTTTTATGCTTCAGCCCTCAGCAGAAGGAAATTTTAGAATGTCCAGAGGAGGGCTACAAAGATGATCAGAGATGATCACCTCTGCTATGAAGAAAGGCTGGGAGAGCTCGGGTTGTTCAGCCTGGAGAAGAGAAGGCACTGGGGAGACTTTATAACAACTTTCCAATACCTAAAGGGGGCCTACGGGAGAACTTAGGAGGGTCTCTTTGTCAGGGAGTGGAGTGATAGGACAAGGTGTGATGGCTTTAAACTAAAAGAAGATAGATTTTGATTGGATATTTGGAAGAAATTCTTTACTCAGAGTGTGGTGAGGCACTGGAACAGGTTGCCCAGAGAAGTTGTGGATGCCCCATCCCTGGAAATGTTCAAGGATGGGGCTTTGGGCAACCTGTTTTAGTGGGAGGTGTCCCCACCCATGGCAGGAGGGTTGGAATTAGATGATCTTTAAAGTCCCTTCCAACCCAAACCATTCTATGATTCTATTAAAAAAAGACATCATAGGTGCTCAAGTGGTAACACAAACTGTACACAAATTCCATACTTAAGGAACTTGAGAAAACCATCACATACTGTGAGAATCACTGTGAAGTTGTGATATTTGGCATTACTTCTGTGCTCTGTGCAGTGGGCAAATACAGAAAAGCTCTCTCTATGCCTTGCCATTGTAAAACCTATTTAATGTGAACAAAATGTAACATTCTATTTGCAAACATGCAAACTCCTCTGTGAAAGTGAAAAATACGAGTCAGACAGTAGGCTTCTGAGTCAAATTCATGCTTAATACCCTGAGAAATAAAATCAACTTAGCTGATGACCTTTAGAAATCATAACATCATGTTTGCTTTTTAAATCACATAAGTTTGAATATTGTAATTGCTGCCAAGTACCATATATGAAGGTAAAAGGAATATAGGCATGTCTACATTGTCCTGCACTGCAGCAGAGATAACAGTTAGGTTAGAGTTTGTTCTAGTACTGTGAACAGCTTTACTGTAGCAAAACATAGCAGTGTGCTTTCCTCTAATTATTACTGTGCAGATGGTAGCATATATAATCTTCTGGGAATTGCAGTGCCAAAAGATAAAAAATACTTTCACATGACATTCGTTGTAAACTTTCATTGGTAGTTGTCTATGTTTAGACATCCTCTTTCATATGTTGCTGGAAAATTTAAGAACTTGACTGCTCCCTTAGCAGCTTAGCACTGACACTGTGCTAGAAATGATCACTGCTGCTGAACTGCCATCAGAATAATTTGTGTTAGGGATCTGTAATCCATTCAGGACCAAATTTCAGCTTTGTTACCCCCAGTTACTAATTTCACTGTTTAAGCTAATCAGGGTGATTTTTCCATGAAGAAGTAAATAACAAGCACACACGGAATGAAAGCATTTTAAATAGTTGCACCCATTTGCAAAATGAATGCTTGTCCATATTTTTTTTTTCTTTCTTTCCTGTTACTGTTAGCTATATTACTACAAACCTGAGTATAAGTGAAGTTGAACCAGTATACTTGGATACAGTTCCTCAACCAAGAGAAGCTTCAGTAGTGTTGATGTTCTTATGCTACATCCATAATGGGTAGATTTTAAGATTTATTTAAATCAAAATAGTTAAGCTAACAAAACTTCATTGTTTATATCAGACCATTTACAAAAATGGTTTTCAAGCGTACAGCATTTTGTGCTGCTAATCTGGCAAAAGTAAATTCAGCTTAAGGATTTGTATACAATATTTGGACTGCTATGTTAATTTTACATGTTTCTGGAAAATGAAATAATTTGGTAGATTTTAAATATGTGTGAGGAAATGTTCTGTATAAGTTGATATTGAAACCTTAATTAGAAAATTCTGTATAATGGATTAGGGAAAATACTCCCTTTTTAGTTATAAACTGACTCAGTTACCAGTATCTTCAAAAGCTGTATTCTGTTGAGTAACTGTGAAGCAGTGGAAATTGGAAGGATACATCAGTCTGTTCTTTCCTATCAGCTGATACACGCTGTGTCCTGATCTCCTGATCTGCACAAGGTATTCATTCACTGTATGCCCTTCGCTGCTATGTTCATCACATTTCCTACATAGTGTATTGATCACACTGTGGACCTTGACAGTTGAACTGGTATGTCACCTAATTCCATTGTCAGTGTATGCTATGTAATTACAGAAAGTTGGGCAGAATATGTTCTACTATGCACAAATGATAATGGAATTTTAAGGTGTTACGAATTTCTTTCTGTGAAATTAATGATAATGGAATCTATGGGGTGTTTTTTCACAGTCACTTTATTTTTGTTTATTTTTTTCATCCTAAGGAGTTATCTTAGTTTCATGTTCACTGCACTGCAATGACAGAATGGTAATAATCCTCCAGATTTTGAAGAGAGATATGTCATGATTAAGATGTCGAACAGATTGATGTAATTAGTTTTGTGGTAGGTGTTCTAGACCTCATAACCCTAATAACTGACTGCACCATTGAACGTCTGTTCCACTGCAACTTGAGATCAAACATTTTGATCAAGAGGGTCTGTCAGGATGCACATGTGTAATGAGTGTTCAAGGGCAGCAAGCTGTCCCTCAGTTCCTCCTACTGCCCAGCATTTTCTCTGGTTCTTGACATAGCTTTAAAAATCTAGGTATATGTGTGCTTGTGCATACAACAGTGGTAGAAATAGGTTTAATAATAACATTTACCTGACTGACATAATTTTTATTTCCACATCAGGTGATTATGTCAACTCAGCCTGCAGAAGTCCAGCTGCTTGTATAGGACTTTAATGTCTCAGGACAATGGAAACATTCTTTACCTGGCAGAGTGGACATCTGCTCAGAAGTTGACATTAAGTGACCCTACTCTTTGGAGTCACTTAAAATTCCCTTACAAGGATAATCACTTGGGGTTCAGTTCATTTCTCTGTGAGAAAATACTCCCTGATGCAAGGCAGATTGAGATCTGACTTTTTCTTTGCATCTCTGATCTTCAGTCTTCGAGTGAAC
Organism: Oxyura jamaicensis; assembly: GCF_011077185.1. Lineage (NCBI taxonomy): Eukaryota > Metazoa > Chordata > Aves > Anseriformes > Anatidae > Oxyura > Oxyura jamaicensis. Next base: position 22,999,081 of record NC_048895.1, read on the forward strand.
TCCAGCCATTTATCTCCTTTCATTAGATTCCAAGGAATATTGTTAGTGTGTATTTCTGCTTTTCCTTGATCTTCCATAAGCAAAAAGGAACCGAATGACAGTTGTTCCTGTGCCATCTTTTATGTTTATAAAATGGGTATGAGGACATTGAGGACATTCAGGATATGCGTGTGAACACATATTGCATTGCTGAGTATTATGGTTTTGAGCATAAAAGGCCACTTGAACAGATACATGAAGACAGCACATACCTTACAGTAATGTATTTATCCATTTTTTAACAGGGAACTCTTTGTGGTATACGAACACAATACCTTAAAAGAAGTATAAGTATTGATTCTTGTCTGAATCTCTTGCAGAGTTCATCATTTTCTTGATGTTTGAGAGCTGTTAAACCTATTCTCTAACCTTTTAGTTTACTTTTATTTAAACATTTAAAGTGTTGGAAAAAATAGGAAATAGCATGCATCTTTATGTTGTGGCAAATCACAACTTTAAAACGCTAATCAGAATAGCATTTTATTTTTTATTTTTGCAAGATTCATGTGGCTCAGCATAGGATGTTGTGTAAAACAGAGCTAACCATTGTTTCTTTGTTTTTCCAACATGATTGTATAATTACTTTGAAGGCTTCAAAAGTTTTCTTTTACTGAAAATGATGGGATTTTATCATTATCCAAGAAGCAAACACCTGTCCTTGTATTAAAAATGCACCCCAATCTGAATGTAAACTAATGCATATATCTTCAATCGGTCTGATGGAGTAGCTCTTTTAATTTTATACTAGCTAATGTCTATCTAACAAAGTAACAATGAATTATAGAAACACTTTCTGGACCTTTATCACTTATGTTTTGTTATACTTGGAGCAAATACACTCTGAAATCTGCTTGGTGTTTCATAGAGAAAAGAACAATCTTTATCAGTACATTGCCAATGAGTGGTATAATTTTCAGGTATTTGAATAAAATACTCTGGCAAATATTTCAGAACAAACGATATACTTTAAGAATGGATTTATCACATATTTCACTGGGCAAGGCTTCACAGTTGCAAATATGTCATGTATCATGGTAGTATATGCCATGGTGGAGAGGAGTAGGGGGTTACAGAGCCTCTCTACTCTGCTCAGTAAATCTGAACAGGTTATTTTAAATTATCTAGGTGGAGGATGATCAAGCTGTCTGATAGTATATGGCTAACATAAGAACGTAGTATGTGTTTTCTGTTAAAACTCTGCCTTTAAAGCATAAGCTCTCTAAAGTACTTGTACATCCTGGGCAAGTCTATATATATATACTTCATCTTTTACCCAAATAAAATAGGTGAAGTCGAATGATAATATAATGGCAGGTCATATTCTATTCTCACATACACCGATGTAATGTGAAATCAAGTGGCATGCAGTGGTGTATGAAAAGTACTGTCCCCCTAATTTCATTTGCAGTTCCATATACTCTCTTTGAGCAGAGAGGATGATACATGATCAGGAAGGTAAAATCAATTTAGTTCTTCTTCTATGTTAAGGTTGCCTACTGCTGTATCGCTGGAATTTTATAATTTGGGGTCGGAACCATTTAAAATCACAATAACTTTGTACTCTTTCTGGGTACTTTAGAAAACAATACCAACTATTGATTTTATCAGATGCTCTTTTGTTTAGTTAATATTATTATTTTATGGTTATCTCATCAAAGGATCATGGGATTCCAGTGCAAATGCAAACAGAATGCAATAGTTTGATAAAGTTCAATAAATGTAGGTCAGTGTGAATTTGTAAAATGATGAAACTCTATGTAGAATTATGAAAATCTGTATTTTGCTGAAATCATCACTTCAAGCCCGTTCCAAAAGTGCCAGGAACAATATTATGTGTGTATTTTTAACCTTTATACAGACAGCAGGAGCACTGTCAACCAAATTTGCATCTTATAGCTGGAACCAGCACTGCTGCCTACTGCATAATGAAGTATCAGAATAACAATAAGTTACCTTGTCATATGAAAATGTTTTATTGTCAAACTATATAAAGCAAAAAATTTTATAATTAACAAATCAATAACTACTTCACAGATTTCTTACACATTATCATTTTAAATTGTGGTCTTTAAGCACATGAATTGATAATGCTATGCCTGGTTTCAATTGAAAGAAATATTACCTATTTCAAAGAAAATGCACTTTATATTACTCAGTATATTCCCTTTTTGCAAGAAAATTCATGGTAAACTTGTGCTAACAAACGTTGATATTCTTTTGACTCATTGAACAGTTTTTAGATTGTGATAAAGCACCATATTTGTCAAAATTTACACATATTTCCTCTACAAAGGTATTCGATAAAATTTCTGTGAAAGAAACAATGGTTAAACTTGTTATATAGGGGAAGCCAAGTTTGTAGGAAAATGCAGTAGATGTTGTTAAAATACTTAGATAAGCTTTAAGATAATGAAAAAATTATGTGTTAAAATAAATTGCTCTTTTTTCAGTTGTAAGTTTAATAAGCAGTACTATATTAACTATAAGTCATGCAGAAGGCAGATTATGAAAATAACAAAATTATTAATTAACCTAAAACATGTTTTGCATTTATAGAACTCTTTTTCTCTCAACAAATTTGGTGTAGCTTTAATCATGCAGGCCAAAATGTTTTTCTGTATTCAGTTCTCCCCCTTCACACTGAAGCATAAAAGGTTCTTCCTGAAGCAAACTGCATTGAGAGTCTACAAACAAGAAAGATATGGATCATGCATGATAGGTAGTATTCCTAATATCAGATAGTCCCAAGAAAAAATTATTTACTATCACTGATTGAACTTGAGTGAACAAAGAGAAAGCTGGGCCAAAACTTAAGGTTTCAATCCAAAGGTCATTTAATTTCATGGAATTTTCAATTGACTTTAATGGAAATTTGGATTTGTTTTCTTTGAGCAGGGAAATATGTTGAAGGTGTAACATTAACTCTATTTAGAAGTCTAGATTTATGTCTATATCGCTTGTACACTTTTTTCTGTATAGTAACAGTGAAACCCACTGCACAAGGCATAATGTGTGGGTATTAATCCACTAATGAGTGAAATAGTAGATTCATATCTATCTATTTTTAGATTCTCTGGCTTTGTTGCTCCTATTCAAATCTTTGAAATCCTTGAAATTATGATAAATAAGACCTATCAAATAACTTTAGAATAAATCTATAATAAAACATCTATGCTTTCCAATCTAGCAATGTTTGCACCACTACATACCTCTTATTTTGTGTTGCTAAGAATCATCTTAGGAGCTCTCTTCCCCAAGACAGAATCGTCCCTATATTCTGTACATCTGTACAGAACAGTATAATGCATGATAGAAATATTGTAGCACAACTGACAAAAGGTATAGACTGCAAAAGTATGTTGAAGATTACTTGTAACTGCTTAAAAAGCACAAACTTTTAAATGTGTTAGGGTACAGCGTTAATGAAAAGGTGTGACAATCCAGAAAGGATCATGATGATTTGAATGATAGTACAATCTAAAAGGATCGTGAATTGTGTTGAACTTCTACAAGTATTTTAAGCATTATTTCTATTTATTTTCCAATTATTATTTTTATTTTATTTAATGTTTGATTTCTATTTAATTTCTGCATATGCTGAATATTAAGTATACAAAATAATTTTGTAAATTTGGATTAATGGTGATGGGAAACATTTTACATCCCATTATTATTATTATGTTTGTAACACAAATTTCTATTTTTATCAATATTTTTGTTCAGAAGATTTCATCATAATTTGTATTCTAGATAACAAAGCTTCCATATTCACTGTTGGAAGAAGTGCATGAGTACATAAGAACATGAATAAACTCTAGTAATATGTTGATAGACAGTTCATCAGCTATAGATAGTGGTAAAGCTGAATAGATGACTATTCAAAAAAGAACAAGAAATAGTATTAAATATGTTAAACAGATCGTATGCTCTGATATTGAAAGTAAAGTATCAAAAAAATAAAAGAGCAATGTTGATACTATGTGCTTTTTCTGTTTATCTATTTATTTATGAATGAGTGATATAGAGCAAAGAGTTTCCAAGTAAAAATGCTTATGTACCTACATGCAGTGACTCTGAAATCTGTACCTTAAGGACAAAGAAAGGTCACCAATCTCTCCAACTCCTAGTTCTTTGTCAAAAATGGACACAGTTAATGAGGTTTGTTTGGTACAGCACAAATTCTCAGACACAGATAGAGATCCCTTCAATGGAAACAAATTTGTTTGGCTTTACCAGGTTACTTAGCGATTAATAATAGCCTTGAGATGCAGGTCAGAAAGGTCATCGTACCCTCTTGCCAACACAATCTAAAATGTGCAGCTAGTCTGGCTCTGCAGGCTTTGAGGCCCTGAAACACTATGCATAAAGTAAAACAGGCTATTTTCCAACTTCTTTTTTCATATTAATAAGCAATTTTCAAGAGAAGGGTGGCAAAATGGGGGCCATGCCACTCTAAGTAATTCATTTATTTTGCAATTTAATCTTATGTTGGAAAAAAATTACACTGCTGCAAAAGCATAGCATGGTGATTTTTAAACGTCAGTGTGCTTCATAAGTAACCTTGTATGAAATATTGTATTAGCAGACTTTACAGTAAACTGCAACAAAAAAAATATTTCCAGAGGTTGAAAGACCTGTACTTCTTTTCCAATCTTTTTTTTTTCCTTTTCATTCTATTTTTTTCTTTTATGATTGAAATAAAATGTGTAAATACTTAATATTTTACTTATTATAGTCGATAAAAACTTGAAATATAGCATGAAATGTATAAAAATTCTACATTACAACGTGCTTTTAAGAATGCAGTTTCAGTCTTCATGTATATAAAGCAAGTATTGCTCTTTCACATATTTTGATGAACTAATTATCATGATGATAATTAAAATATTTAGAATAAGTCTGATTTACAATCTTAAATACACTTTCAGGAGTAATACAACTTTCCAATGGGATTTTTCACATAAGCAAACTTATCCACGTGTATATTTTGACAGGATTTGACCTTCATCCTAGAGCATCTTATTTAGTATCCATTGAAACAAGTGAGACCATTAATGTGGACCTCTCTAAATAGTCTGTTTTGATGAAATATTTGAATTATCCAGATATGTGATCAGTGCATTTATCTTTGCTTTTTATTTTATCATATACTCACATGCTAAACAAACAAACAAACAAAAAAGACTAGAGTTTACTTACCTAATTAACTTTTAAACAATCTAATTGCTTGACTGAATATTCTTGGTGTCTTTGGCACTGGCACACAGGTTAATTTGAACTAGCTATTTCTTAACAAAAATAATGAATGCTAATCAAACTGGCCTTTTTGAACTGGGTAAAAGAATTCCATACATGTGCACTGTGCAAAGTAGCACAAAATTTTGAAAAAAGCCATCGAGGAAGAATCTATGCCCATTTGTCTTCAAAACGTTCAGTTAGAATCTTAATTCTTTGGAAGCTGGGATTAGCTACGGTTCCTTAGTTCTTGTACAATGAAATAATTTCCTATGACCTACTGAATAGAGACCAATCTGTTTCGATGGCACTGTGTGTTTGTAAACTTCTACCATGCACTGTATTCTAAGGCAGTTATGTTGTTGCTTGTGGTGTCCTGTACCATTGCTATCAGAGCAGAGTAGAAATTGACCTGTGCAAGAAACCTGATGCTATGGAAACTCCTCTTAAGGACATTGCATGCCTGAAAAGTTTACATCCAATTCTTCTCCAAGTGTATGTACTCACAAAAGGCTCAAAGGCCTAGGAGTAAATATCAACTATCACCTTGTCTACTATCCTTTTTCAGGCCGTAATGTCTCTCCTGTTTGCAGATAAGAAGGAGATATCACAAAGCACTAGCCAAAACAGAAGTGAACAACATTTATTTTGCTACTTTTTCAAGGAACATTGCTAAATTAAAATAACTTCTGTTAGAAAAATTCAAACTAAAATGACTCTTAAAAATAACAACAAAAAGATATCTATAAATGCAAGTTTATCAAACTATTAAAATACAAATTGACATAATCTTCAAAATAATAACTAAATGACATGAACTAATCTGTTAGATCAGAGGTTGGACTAGATGATCTTGAAGGTCTCTTCCAACCTAGATGACTCTGTGATTCTGTAATGTACAGTTTAGAGTTTTAGCATTTTAATTCTATTTCTTCACAGTTACATCCATGCTGCTGTGGAACTGAATGAACTGTAATTTTCCATTCCAGTTGTGTCAGTATACTGTTAATAGATAATAGCAGAACACTATGAAGCTATAAAAGGGTTAAAGTAAAATAAAACATTATCAGGTCTTTTATTATTGGCATATAATTAGCAGCGTTATTTTATTGCAGGAATGAACTCCAAGAGTATGCAGAAATGAATGAAAAGGAAAAGAAAAAGAAGGACCAGGAAAAGAAAGAAAAGGAAAAGAAATACCAAGCCCGAAAGATGCATTACCTCCTTAGCACCGAGCAGGTCGGTATACCTGTCCGTGACAGCTCATGCAAACCACTTGGGCCCCCAGCCTGACAAAGATAAACTAGCAGGCTGAATGGGACATGACTTGTTGAAAAGATATCACAAAGACACTACTTCGAGTTCAATTTAGTGCTTTTCTATAGGCAAGAGCAGGTACCATGACTATTCCATGACAGCAGCTTCATAGAGGCAGCATCAGCACTGCTGGCAGAAAAGAGTCCAAGTCAGCAGTTCGATCTGCCACTGTGATAACACAACACGAAGGGCATAACCTCGCTTTAAAAACTCATTTTGACTGGCTTATTGTTGTGTTGTTGCACTTGTCAAGAACTAACAAGTTATTAAGCTGAGAAGGGCTTTCATTCTCTCCCCGCCCCCCCCCCCACCCCCGCTTTTTTTAATTGAGCTAATGCTGGGATTGGTGCTGTCTTCTGCTTGTTTTTAAGATAGATTGTAAATGCAGTTTTTCAGTGAAAGCTTTTCCTAGAACTGCCTGAATCAGCTTATTTAGAAGGATTGTTTTTACATAGAAATGCCTCATAAATTTTAAATATTTACTGATTAATTTCTTTTGTATTGATAAAAGTGATACATTTTTCAAGATTTCTTATGTTAGCTGCTTTGCAGACAGGTGAACATGGCAGTATATGTATCTTATACAAAATTAATATGATTGGTAATGCTTGTGGTTTTGCCTTTTATTATTAGTCCCCTTTTTGCGAACTTTTGTTAAAAAAGATTTTGTATCCATAAATGTTTGGTAATTGGTTGTTCTTCACATGAATAAGGAACAACAGGAAATCATGGTATGCTGGTATGAAATAAATACTTGCGGTTTTTTGTTGATTCCTACTATTTGCTTGCTTTTTATATCTAATTCATTATAATCTGTGTGTAAGAAATGTTAAAGCAGGAAAAATATGATGTTAGTTACTGACAGAAAATCCAGTCTTTTCCTCTGCTTGGGAATCATTTGTAATCTATACATTAAGAGAAATATTGTTGCACTGACTGAATATCAGTCATGAAAAATCAACTTGTAAAAAAAAAATAAGTAATTTTATTTGAAAAAAATGTAATTTTATTTTATTTTATTTTTTAAAGCCCAGTAAAATACTAGTAAATAAAAAGTTCTATAAATAGGTTTTTATCAAGGAAGTTTGTTAGTAGCTGAAATTATGTATGAGCAATTTATGTAAACCAAATAAGTAAACATCGTTATGTTTACCTGGAGCACAAAAAATAGGTTGTTAGAGACACTGGAAGACTTGTGATCTAACAAAATTGTAGTAAACGTAGTTTACTTCTGATAATACTGGCTTAGCAAACTGTAATGCATTTTTAAGGAGTAGCAAGCAGGCCCATGTTTCAGCCATCCACCTGGAGAACTGCTGTAGCAGGCGTCAGTAACTATTATGATCTGATGAATTTGGGTTTCAATTTTGCAGAATTAGAATGTAATTAAAAGTATTTTGCAGAACAAAAATATACTTGGTTTTGCTTGCTAAGATGTTTTGTGTGTATGACTTGGAGCCCACAGAATTTTTCCTTTATCACAGAACTATGCTCTAAGAACCATCTTTTTTCTAAGGTAGTACTTTAAAATATGAATGAATGTAAATTAAAGGAACACCTAAAAAAAACAACCAAACAAAAAAAAAACAACCAGCACACACATATATGAAGTAAGTAATTATTGTAATCAAGCTATGTATTCCACAGTTCTATGTAGTCATAGAATTTGATATCTTCCTAAGATACAGGGCAAATTATTTTGGTGCAGAATTTACTGTTTTGATGGTCTGCTCCTGGCATTTTGCTCTCAATATCCTTGCTGTTCTGACCTAACTACAACTGCATCTTGCTGTCTCCAGAGGACAGTTAACTGGATTACTAAGCAAGGTCCCTTCATTGTATCAGTACAACCAGGCAGCAAAAGTCAACACTTCTGAGTGAGTAAAGGAAACGATATCATTTGTAAGCAGAGGACATAGTAAATAAAAAGAGGAGACCGATGAACTGGATTTATTGTCGAGTCATGTATTAACTAAAGCCCAATTAGTTGTGCAGATGATCTGCTAAAATTTGCATAGTGATGGAGCTGAGCCATTTCAGGGATCAAGGCTACAGATAGTCAGGCAAGTTATACAGACAGCAATAAAAAATCTGTATTTGCAATAGTAGTTGCAAATATATCCTATAGTTGTGAATCTTTTCATTTTATTACAAGCATGGAGAAAAGTGTGTTAACTTATGGACAGAAAATAATTAAGAAGTCATTGCTCCTCAATTTTAGTAAAAGAAAGATGTGTCAATTTCCAATCCCTACAAGCTGAAGCCCACAAACCCATCTCAGAAATATGTTACAGGTTAAACAGGGAGATGATCAAGCATGTAGCACTGCATGATGTAGCAGACAATACAGTGATCCCTTCTGTCTTTAAAGTTTATGAATCCCTTATTGAATGCAAAATTTGCTCTTCTTATTCCACAGATTATAAATACATTCATAAGGCTGTTCCAATTGCTTATTTATAGCATTATTTTACATTTCCAAAAGTAAATCTTACAAATGCTAGTGTCATAAATATACAGGGGTTTATAGTACTTACATAACAGCATGGCCTATGATGAAGTCAGCATGTTATTTTTTTGTTTTCTTATGTTAGCTTCCTATTAAAACATTTATTTCTTCCAGAAACTGTTACCTTTATAAAGTAAAAAAAAAAAAAAAAGAGAGAGAGAGAGAAATAAATGGATATCAAGCTCTGAATTAGTATGCATTATTGGTACCAGGTACGCATAGTTATTGCATATGTTACTGGTACACATAGTCCTATTATAGAAAGATGTGAGCTTGCTTTGATTACTTTTCAAGCCAAACTGGAGTTATAACATGGGGCTGAACCCAAACTAATTAGCCCTTTTGAGAGGCATGGTATATTAGCTGTAGAATGAAAGCAATTACACAGCTTCTAGTCATCTCCAAATAAGAGCAGAATAAATGTGTGCACACATTAATCTCAAGCAAAAGGAATTTGATCTTCCTATAAAATATTATATAGGCATACCTACATTTAAGTTGTTTTATTTACAGTTCTTCACTTTTTTTTAACCTTTTTTTTTTTTTACTTTTTTTTTTTCTTCTCTGTGTGTTCGTACTGAGTTCCACTGTTATGAAACAGTGACATTAAGGGAAATGATTTATTTATAAAAAGCGTAAACTATTATACTACACTTGACTGCATTCCTACATTATTTGCAAACAACTGAATTTATTTTGAGTGGAAACTTAACAAAATATGGCTATTTCCTATTGCTACTTATACAAATAAACCGTATTTACACAAGCATTTTACTACACATACTCTGTTCATTTGAATTAAATAATTATTTTAGCAAATAATTATAAAGAAAAGAAAGCTAAACAAGTTTGGTTATTTGCATAATCAGTAATTACTAACAGTAATAATATTAATTTGCTGCCATAGAACTATTTTTTGTCTTCCAGTGAAAGCAGAATTTTCTATGTATCCCTCCAACTTCAAAACTCAATGGTTTTTTTTGGCTTTACTGAGAAACAGCTTTTTTTTTTTTTTTTTTTTTTTTGTGGTTCCAGCAATACCCATACAACAAAAATGTGAAAAAATGTAATGCTCTTTACAGGTGTAAGAGTTGGCTTGAAAAAAAAGAAATGAAATTTTTATTTGATTTAAACTAAGTTAGTTGCCAAATAATGTCTGGAGAAATAAAGTATAACATCACGGTTATAAAACATTGAGATTTTAATCAGTTTGCTATATATGTATCTTCAGTAACTAGCCAAGTAATATCTGACTCACCTGAGCTTCTTTTGTTTGAAGAAAATTTCTCCTACATAATTATGGGAACATAATTATGAAAGAAAGTCAAATTATCAGTTGATAAATTATGTTGTCTGCTCCACCTACTGGTTGCTTTTTGCAAGAGATTCTAGTGTAAAATACAGTAAGAAATAAATTTGAGGTGGCAACATGAGGCTTCCAAATAAAATTCTGTTTTTAAAATAACATCCTCTATTTCAAATTTTAAAATTTATTTTTATATGTAGCAACTTTTTCCTTTTCCATTTTTGATAAATTCCAATTGTGATAAATTCCAACTTTATGATGAACATAATAAAAATTACAGTACAAGTTTAACAAGCCTTTGCCTTTGTTCAGAATATTTCTTGTCACTTATTATTGGTAACACAATAGAAATAACAGTGCAGATCTATTTCTGTTTATCTTTTTCATTGATTGTATCTGTTATACAATGAATGAGTTACAAGTTCTTGTTGAGACACAAAACTTAAAAATAAGATTTTTTATTATTATTATTCCATAATCACAATGTACAGTTTCCACTGCAGTGGCAATGACCCTTTTTTCCGGTTGTCACTAATAAATGAACTAGATATCTAATGTGGTTTTCTATTATAAATAAGCTAATCTATACAGATCATCCATATATATCCCTGTTGTTATACAAAAAAGGCTAACATTTGTAGGAAGTGCTATCCTTTGCAAAGTGCTGACAAACTGTACTCGGCTCTGGTGAGGCCGCACCTCAAGTACTGCGTTCAGTTTTGGGCCCCTCGCTACAAGAAGGACATGGAGGTGCTCGAGTGAGTCCAGAGAAGGGCTACGAAGCTGGTGAAGGGTCTGGAGAACAAGTCTTACGAGGAGTGGCTGAGGGAGCTGGGACTGTTTAGCCTGGAGAAGAGGAGGCTCAGGGGTGACCTTATTGCACTCTACAGGTACCTGAAAGGAGGCTGTAGCGAGGTGGGGGTTGGCCTGTTCTCCCACGTGCCTGGTGACAGGACGAGGGGGAATGGGCTAAAGTTGTGCCAGGGGAGGTTTAGGTTGGATATTAGGAAGAACTTTTTTACTGATCGGGTTGTTAGTCACATAGGCTGCCCAGGGAAGTGGTTGAGTCACCATCCCTGGAGGTCTTTAAAAGATGTTTAGATGTAGAGCTTAGCAATATGGTTTAGTGGCAGATTTGTTAGCATTAGGTCAGAGGTTGGACTCGGTGATCTTGGAGGTCTCTTCCAACCTAGACTATTCTGTGATTCTGTGATTCTGTGAAACTGTCTGTAAGGTCAACAAAAGATGGAATCACTGAATACATTGATGGCACTTTGTAGAAGCACAGAATGGCTGAGAAGTTGGTACAAAGAACCCATTGTTGAAAATTGGTGGAGTGATTCCTATTATTAGCATTTGATACAAATTTTGGAAATTTGAGTCATTGCCTTAAAATGATGATTAATATATCCTATCTTTGACAGTGGCCAGCAGCACATGCCTAGGGAAAAGTGATAAAATGAGGCATTGGAGCAATATAATGACAAGCCAAGAACACTCTCCCATTTTCTGTAGTTGAAGGACATTTGTTGTAGAGCTTTCCATTTATGGATTATTAAAGAACATTTTACAGAGCTTTCACCTCTGTATCCCTCTAGTTCCTTTCTCTCCCAAGGATTCTCAGAGAAGGAGTAACTTCAGCAGAAAGAACATAAGCCCACAACACTAGACCTTGGATTGTGCTTCCTTTGAAGACCAACTTCTCATTGCAGTATTGTTTTGCAGCATGCTGATTTCACAGCATATACTGTCTCTGGTATTCTGTCATAGGGGAATATGAAATTGCAAAGTGCCTTATTCTTTCTCCTCCATTTCGTGAGTGTCTGCTGATTTCCTCTTCCACTCCAAACAACAATGAAGTCCATCACTCTCCTCCCTCTTTAGTAGGGTTAGTAATTTTCCCTGATATCATTTGGCAGTTTATGAACTGTGGTCATAAGCAACTTGGTCATTTAGAGCTGCAAGAGAAAAATAAAGTCCATGTGTAATAATAGGTCTTTACTGTTTTAAAAATTATATATATATATATATACATATATATATATATTGCATTTCCTCAATAGCTGCCAATAAAAAGATGTGTTATCTTTTTGGACTGTAGTAGTTCCCCCAATTCTCAGTGCCTGCTGGAGTGTCTTGTCATCTTTCTGTTGAGTCAAGGCTAATGTGCTTAGAAATGTGGCTGGTATTTGCTGCATATTTATCCCAAATGCCCTCATACATTGAAAAAGATGACTTGTAGTGATAAAGCAGCTGATGCTGTAAAATAAGTAAGTATTTTTAATAGAAGTAGTCTGGACTGAGATAACACTTTCAAGGAGTTTGCTCCTCTTACTCTGAGTAACACTCATGCTTCATAAGCAATTCCACTTTAGGATAATGGGAGTCATTTATCAGACTTCCATGGAGTTTGGATTAGGGCTTTTTTTGTATAAAGCAAAAACATGCTACAAAGTTACATTTTTTTTTTTTTCAGAACTTTTATTTTGATTTTCTTTAGTTAATGGAGAACTCAAAATTATACAACTTTTATCAATTGCATCAGTCTTTATTTCCTGTTTGTCAATTCATATAATAAAAATATTTTAACTCTGTATTTAAATTCAATGCAATGTTAAGTTCTCATAAATTTGATAATTGTATTGTTTTTATTAATTACTTTTTTCCTGCCAACAAAGGTTGCAATTCATTAACGTTACATGGAGTATGTGTGTCCCCTTTTTACACTACTGGAAATCAGGAGTTAGCTCTATTGAAATTACTACACTTAGGTGTAAATGCTCTAAGTGAGGAAAAATTAAAGCCACAAAATTCTTCCTGGAGCAGAGTAATGAATATTCAGAAGGCACAACTGATTAAAATGCTTCTAACATAATGTGCTGTCCTGTAAGAACTTGAAAAACAATTGGTCTAAAATGACACTCTTTGACACCAACTCTGTCTCTGGACACCTGGCAGTTTTATTCTTATAAAGGTGAGGATTCAGTGGATAAAGCACTGGCCTTTGATCTTCAGATGCACAGTTTAAGAGACAAGGCTGCAAGTTTGGTCATTTGAGCTTAGTCCCGAGTGAACAGTCCACATCACAAAATGATTATACATAATTTGTTACTATTGGCAGTGTCTGTTCAGGAAAGGCCAAGGACTGAGCTAGCATGAAGAATGAATTAGCTCTTACCTTTTACATTTTATTTCCTCCCTCTTTACTGTTGTAATTTTATTATCCTGTCTCTAAAACATTCAGGGGATTAAATTACCATTCATTATAAGTACTAATACTTCCTCAATATGAACTAAAATGGTTAATTTTTTTTTAATGTAGGTGCCCCAATCACTAAACGTCCCTACCTATCCATGGATGTTTAATCACTCATCACTTCTCTGCCAAGAAGTCAGATGTTTCTCACTACTTTCCAAAGCTTGTACCATAAAAAATCCCATTTAAATTAAAAGAGGAAAGAGTGAGCTTTCCTAGCTTTCAGGCAGACTTGCAGCTACATTTTAATGGCATTAGTATATAAAGCACTTTATGCTACTGTGTTCTGTTTTTATAAAATATTATTTCCAGAGGATTCTCAATGTACATTAAATCCTTCTTACAGTGTTTCTGACAGGTATGTTTGATCAGCAAGCCTTCTTTGTATATTCACTTCCATCTTGGAAGCCAGATGTATCACTCTATTCACAGGTATTCACTATAGGAAAATAATTCAACTCTTGTGCCTCAAGGGACACTATACACACCTACAATCTCAGTTTGCTTGTAAGAAATATCAGTTAATGCTGTTTAATGTTCCTGTCAAAAAGAAGGACAAAGTAGGGTAAACTAGAAGTGGCCAGTAACTGAGCTGTTTGTGTTTCTGGAAGGCATTGTACCTGAACAAAGAAATATTTATATCTAGAAGGTTACTCCCACTGCTCTGAACTCAAAAAATTACTTGTATGCACACTCAGAAATGTTTAGTTCACTTAGAGTTTGATCCCAGCTCTTGCCCTTTGGGATTACTCATTCTGGGAATACTTGGAACAAAATTGGAGATATATGGACTTGAAAAGTGGATGATTCAATGGATAAGGAACTGGCTTGAAGGTTGCACCCAGATGGTGGTGGTCAATGGCTCTATGTCCAGCTGGAGGCTGATGACAAGTGGTGCCCCTCAGGGGTCTGTCTTGGAATCGGTGCTGTTCATTATCTTTATCAGTGACATAGACAATGAGATTGAGTGCACCATCAGCAAGTTTACAGATGACACCAAGCTGAGTGGTGCAATTTATACAACTGAAGGAAGGGATGGCATCCAAATAGACATGGACAAGCCTGAGAAGTGGGCCCATGTGAACCAACTGAGGGTCAACAAGTCCAGTGACCTACCTTCTGTAAGAATTAGATGGCTATGCACCATTCCAGATGTATTTCTCCTGGGTGTCAGTGAAAAGTATTTGCAAGTAGCAGTTTCCACCACTCCCTAAAACTGGGTCCTTCCCATTAACTCTTCTCAAAAGTCTTATTTTAGTACAAGTGCTGAAAGTGTTTCCAATTTCTCCCTTTCACACACTCCCCAGAAAAAAAAAAAAAAAAAAAAAGACATTCTCATTCTCATTCTATTTTGTAGAGAAAGTGAGTGAAAGAACTTAAAAATAGAACAAACTTAATCATTTTAGCCATGTTCTGCACTACATTCTCAATTTTTCCTAGAGACTGCTTATTATGAAATATTTTTAGATACCTTCTACTTTAATACCAGCAAGAAAATTTGGCAGTAATTTACTGTCCAAAGAAATTAGAAAGATTTTACAGTAGAAAATTACCTGTTGTTAGAAAGAACTTAATACGCAGTAGTATGTAAAGTTGGAGTTCTTTTTTTTGTTATTGATCCCACACAAAGACCTTCAGCTGAGCTATATAGAGGTTTGTCCATGTAGGCATGGCGATATTTCCCAGAGCTGCTGTTAAATGGCTTGTTACAAGGCATGTCATTCATACTAAGCACGTGTTAGCATAGCATAATAGAGATCTCTGTATTCAGAATTAGTGATTTAAAACTCCACTAGCTAGAAGGGACCTCTACATAAACTGTGTTTTTCAGCATCTGAATTGCATAATCTGTGTTTCTTTTTGTTTGTTTGTTTGTTTGTTTTGTTTTGTTTTGTTTTTTTTTTCTGGGCAACAAAATTCTTGTTCTACTCCTGTGGGTAGGATTAATGGCAGAATTTAAAGGACAAGCTGTGTGTTCTATCAACAGTGTACATACTGAGAACTTAGAAAAAACATGACCACATTTTGTGTTTTATTGTCAATTGAGGTGGCAAAAGGGTTGGATTGCTGCAGGGTCAGAAAAATGATGAGAGAGTTATATAGTGAATGGGAGCTTTGTGTATGTTGTGGTACAAACATTTAAGAAAGAATCTATATTGCAGGGAAATTACAACAGTACAAATATGAACTAAATAACTCACACACAGAGCCACATTCACTCACGTTTGCACAGACTGGAGCTCCACTGATGTTCCTGAAACAGTTATTGGGATACAGTTGCATGATGTGTAGTTGTCCAACTGGTCTGTACACAAATTTCATGTGATGTGCGGTCTTCCTGAGGTAACTTCTGAACCTATAATAGCAGAAGAAGTAGATACTAAATAAGAGATGAGTGCATAAGTAGACGGAAGTTAAGGATGGCATGGGAGAAGTCATGAAGATAAAATGCCGTACGTTTCTCAACAGCAAACCTTCTCATTGATTAAGACGTGGCACTGATGGTATCCTTGCTTTAATGAGGTTTCAAGATGAGTGATGTACACACCAATTCTGTTGTTTTTTATCTCTTAGGCAAGTGAATAGTATAATAGTAAAGTTCTTTCATTAACTTGCACTGTTTCAATATTCAATTCAAAATTCAATGCTTTTTTAGAATCTAATATATACTGTTAATATGGGAAATGCATTTGTCCTGCAATGGGCATCGAGAGAACTGTATATATTCTCTCATATATTACTTGTTTTCTTACCTGTATGTTACACTTTCTTTGCTTCCAGTATTTCTGTTTCAACAGTCTTTTAAGAAAATGTTGATCTCTTTCTTCATTTGATTTGTTATCACATCACTCATTTCTACTCATTTTTGACTGTCTGTACTAATCTAACTAACATGGCTTGGTTCCCTCTTCTTTGTTCTTTCCTGTTTACAATACTAGGACCATTCATTAAACCTCCCTCCACTTCATCATTTATTGGTCTCATTGAAGAGTGCTTTGTTAAACATACTGCTACTTTTTGAGGTTTTAATCATTGTCTGATCGTACTGCAGCAATTTGTTTAATAAATCTGTCAGAATGAACCTGTATCAGTAAGGGAAGACATAAGGAACCATGAAAATCAATTAAATGTTACATCATTTGGTTGTGTTTTTTTTTTTTTTTTTTTTTTTTTTTTTTGTGGAGTGAATGAATTCTCTTTTTTTTTGTTTGTTTGTTTGTTTGTTTGTTAAGCAAAGTAAATTTCCACATGACTATTTCTATCTATCAAGTAGAGGTGCTTCAGTCTTTTGATATAATTGCCCTAGGTGACCTCTAGTGTTACAAATTCAAAGATTCAAATTCAAAATGGTATTTTTCTCTATCCAAGATTTTTTCTCTATCCAATAAGAAAAGCAGTGATTTTCAAGTTTATTTATTTTTATCATAATGCTAATCTTTTGCATTATCACAATGACAGTTGATGAAAGTTTAATTTTAAAGACATAAATAATGTCACATTTACTTATGTGTGTCAAGGTTCTTTGAAACTTCTCATGAGTGTAAATAATTTTAGCCTCAAAATATTCCTGTGCAGTAAGGAAATATGGACTGTGTTTTCACATGCATTTATTGAGACATGGAAGAATGAAACCACTTTCAGAGATTATTCTTCAATTTCCATTTATACATAGTATAAATACATGTAGAAGCAAGTTGATTCTAGAGGTTCCTAGAATTTGTATGTGACCCTGTATCTGTAACTCTGTAACTCTAGCACTTTAAGAACGAATGATATTGAAATAATGAAATTTCCCATTCCTATTTCTAAAATAAAGTCATTAAGTAAGTTAAAATTGCTTGTTTGAAATAAGTTAGAAGTCACATGAGAAGTCAATAAAAACACTTTGATTGTCTCTGTTTTGTATCTTTATCATGAGAATTGTTTCCCATGCCATCACTCACGCGTTCACGTTATTATTCCTGATCTAGTCAAGTCACCAAGAGCCTGCATAAGAATTAGGTTTGATGGAACAAGCCTTGGTCATAGGGTCAGTCATCCCATTTTTGGGATGCCTCAGCATTTGTTTGGCTGCCGTGTTTTGGATACTGTGACATAGTGATGCACGCATTAAGCTAAGAGTTTGTTTCTCTTTTATCTTGTTGCCTAAATCCAAGCAGTTCTTACCTATTTGGAGACTCAATGACAGTTCTGCTTCCTACAACAAAGCTTAGTATCTTTGCAGGTTTAGAGGTTGATTGTATGATTTGTGGCCAGGACAAGGAACTTGAATATTTCCTTGACACCTCTTTGTATAGTCCATAGAATTGCAGCCTGTTTTACTTACAAATGTGCATTTAAAATGTGATTGTACTATTATTCTGATATCAAGAAAACATTTCACAGATGAAAAGGACTGAACTAAGCTTTAAAATCTGAAAGCAGAATAACAATAATTAATGCTTCTATTACTCTGTTTAAACAGAATATATATTAGGCAGAAGACGGGTAATTAATCCCACTTGAAAAAATATACACTACTCATCACTCATTTATGAATACTTCAGTCTTTACATAAAACTCTATCTCAAACAAAGCTAAAATACCTTATCTATAGGTAATACCTTATCTATAGGTAATAACAGGTAAGGTCTTCCAATTCTTATTTAGATAAAATTCCTGAGTATGATTTTATAAGGGTTACAGGATCAGGCCCAAGGACTAGCATTAGCTCAGAGAGCACTAAACTGGCATTTATATATTTTACTGGATGGGTGACATTTTTTTCTATTGTCAGCCATAAGGATATTTTCTTTTGAATTGGAATGTTGAACCAGAACAGGGATTTTTTTCCAATATCTGAATAATAGTCATGCTATATCTATTAATTCTCATATAAAAATATGTCCGTATTAATTACAAAGTCACAGATTATTTCTAAGAGAAGACACTGTCATGTGGTTTAAATATTTTGATGTTTCAAATTTTATTTAGTGGATATAATTTTATTATACTTACTACTAGGATATTATTTACAGAATTTTAATAGATGACTACTTCCCCAATACATTTTATATTAAAGATTTTATCCCTTTATTTTCTTAATTTAAGGAAAATGTTGACAGCCTGTAATAAACTAGTTATTTAGAAGTTTTAAATTCATTTTGTTACAGATGTTGCTGCAGCATCATTTAAACATTTTTTTTTCCCTTGTGAATCATTAATGTTTTGAGGTATTTCTTTTACCTCCTAGAAAAACTATATCTGGGGATTAACAAGATTGTTCTCTGGAATTCATGTGGAAGCACAACTGCAGCAGCTGAGAAATGATCATGTTTCCTTTTAGTTCTCAGCAAGAGTAATTGAATGTTGAATATCTTACTAAACGCTGGACTGTGACAGTGTGTTAACACTCCGACTATCTCCTAACAGCAGGGCAATTATTTGCTGAGTGGGATTTTTATAAATCCCCTGGCAGTAGTATGTCCTGATAATTATGATGAAGTGCACTGGTCAGTGTTGATTCAGCAATCCCTTCTCTAGCAAATATTTCATTCACAGCTCTCCTTCATGCTTTTACTTTTATGGCTTTTAAAGATCTCTTACCTCTTCTCTCAGTTTGCTTAGATATATATATATATTTAAATGCAAAATATATTGCAGAAAATAGGATTTTAAAGTTAATTCCTTATTTTGTTGAAGTATTTTCTGTCTCCTTATATGCATTTTGAAGGAGGAGTCATTTAACTACTTATTAAAAGAGCAGACTGAGAAAGTAGAACCTTATTTAGATTCTTATTGTGGCAGTTGCTTGAAAAGGCTTCCTCCCTCAAAGGTATTTTTTTTTTCAGAAATAAATGAATGTTAAAAGAAACATATTCATGATATAAGTTGATTATTTCAGACTTTCAGAGTTGATCTGGAAAAATAATTAAAACAGAGTATACCTTTATTATAGTTTAGTTGAATTACAGTAAAATATATTTAAAATACATGAGGGAGGATACATTTTCTGTTAACTTCATGCTTACATTTACTCTTCAGCTCAATTTCATTGATTTTTAATTTTGCAGGTGTGATTATTTTCAGAACAGTAGCCATTAATTAACAGTTAAATTTTTCTCTGCTTATGGAAATGATAAACAGGAAAAGACAAAAATGCATATGCTACAGCATAGACTAAGATTAGTGTAAGAGGTGGAAGAGATACAGAATACTTAAAACACACACTCACATTTTTCCTTGATTCCTTTTCCTTCCTTCATGAAATTAATATCTATTTTCTGATATTTTTTTTCTTTATATGCCACCATTAATTATAAAAATAAGAAAATGATTGAGAGAAAACTAAATGATAGAGTGTTAGAAATGCAAAATGATTCAAAATATTAATGTAATGCTAAGGATGACTGGGTAACAAATGATACATTTGCCAGTATGCTTGACCTGACACAATTAATATTCCAGGTCATGCTTGGGTTTCCATGATGGAAGGTCTGAAGCAGAGAATTCTAGGGGAAAAATATATCTATTGTATAACTCATTTCTCTTTCTCTCTCCCTCTCTCTCTTTTTCCCTGACGAGTCAGAACCATAGTCTTATAAAAAAAAAAAATACAAAAAATACAAAAATCTGTGCTTTCACACCTCATTTGCCATATTCACCATTGGGCCACCATTCAGCAGAAGAGCCTGATGCAAAGAGGTCAGTAAGAAGCTATTAGCAGAGTCCCCTCCTGAGATTTCTTTGGTCTTATTGAGTTGGAAGTCAGCATGACAGTACTGCAAATAACTCAGTTGCAGGTTTTTTAACAGTAGCACAGATTTCCCCGTAGTGTTTATCACTTTAGAAAATTGTTCCTGGAAATGGGGTCTCAGAAAGCTGGCTTTGACAGAGGACCTTCTTAGTTGTGAAGAACATGAGTACAGAAAAATGTGTCATACTCACTACAGAAGAGGTACTTTTTGTAACCTATCATAATATTTGGGAGGGTAGCAAATTTTTTATGGTCTAAAAGTGAAGAAAATCAAAATTTACCTCATACTTTGATTCCAAAGTATGGAGTAGTATCTCAAGACACATACTTTTCTACCACTGAAAAAGCAGTATTAACTACAATGGTTTTGTAGTTGAGAGGATATTGCATTAAAGCACTGAAAAGGTGAAATAATGCTTTTAATATGCTCAAGAAGATATGAAAAAATATTAAGTATCAAAGGCTTTGATCCTCCAGATTCTTAAGATTTCTGCACACTCCTATCTTCCTGCAACGGGTAGAATGAATAGTACATCCATCAGCACACAGCACATAAGCAAGAAGTCACAAAAATAAGACTCTGATTTGCAGAGATATTTTAAAGTGAATGAATTTTGCCAGAGAAAGTAAAACCAAACTAGAAAGTAAAATCAAACTCACCCCCTTGTCTCTGCTACCAAACTTTGCCAATTTTAAATCTAGGCTTAAAACCTAGCCACAAACCTTGGGGATTTTAGAGTAAATTAGTATTAATTTTATCCGTCTAGATATGAACTCTGCTGATTGCTTTGTTATCTGTCTGTTTGAATACTTGAACATATATAATTAAAATGTAAAGTAATTAACAGGATTGCTTGAAAAATCATTAGTTAAAATGCACTTCATAATTAATTTTGACCCAGATCTCACAAAGAGCTTCAACTGTAGAAGAAGCAACGTCTTGCAAAGTGTCTAGCTGGTTTCACTAATGTGCCTCACTAAAACTGCAAATCTGTTTTCATAGTCGAAACAGTATTTATGTATGTTTAACCGATAATATATGAAAAAAAAGAACAACACTCTTTGTTCAGGCACCTCTTCAGAAATAATAATCCAAATGACACTGAATCAGTGGGTTCCCGAAGCTATTATGGCTAATTTTGGTGTCATTAAAAGTGCTGAAAGCCAATCCTATTTGTGCACTGCATTTCAGTGTTTGAACTCTGAATACAGATTTCTCTAATGCCAAATGTTTAAACAAAGAAATGTCAAGAACATACATAGTATCTCAATATAGATTATGAAATGCCATTCCAGAAAGCCATTATACTCATATGTCCATTAATACTTTTCTAAATATGAAAGATAGAAGTCATGACATTTCTCAGAGCCCAGATAAACATTAAAGTTATTCTTGCCTGTAATTCTTTAGAGGAAAAATGTTTGAAATATTTAAGATGTTGTATTTTTCTTCTTTGTGGAAACAAACAAACAATCTTGTGCTATGTGATTGAAGAAATCTAAATCTTCTTTTGTTAAATTTTCCTGACCAATTTGCTTTTCAGCATTTTTATTTTATTATTTCCTTACTTTATTTTATTTTATTTTTAAATATGTCTTAAAAAGCTGTGTAATTTTTTTTCCTACTGATTAACAAATCCATGCTTGACAACTTCAGCATGCCGTTTTTATGGCAGAATGGTTTATTCCAGATCATCCTGATTCTCAGTGGTGAGCAAGGAGATGTTTTTCTGTGGAAAGCATTTGTATATTCATTTATATTGTAGTTTTCTATAAAATGTGTGCTGCAGATGTGCAGTAAAAGAGCAGTATCTTTCTCACTACCTGGGACCCTCTGCAGACGTGGCTTGGCTAGAATGCACTCTCCACATCAGTCAGGATATAACAACTGAACACAGAGGATATAGGAATGGGTAGAAAGATAAAGTATCAGTACAGTGAAATTCAATAAATGTGCAAAGATGGTAATCACAGACAATTACTTTTCTATTTTACTGTCATCAGCAAAATAAAGGCAAAAATTCATAGTATAGACAGATCCGATGGCCATGGTAGGACTAATGGGTGAAGAGCTATAATGCTATAATGACCATGGCATTGAGATGGTTTGTATATAATCTAATTTGTTTGGAAGACCTTGACTGTGTCATTTTGTATATGAGAGAACTTGTGTAACAAATATGTAGTGGGAATGCATTCAATAGTTCAAAAAAGCCAGAGACAACATATGGGACTTATGGAAGACTTGCATGTCACTGAATGTTCACAAGCAAAACTGTGCTGCACTGATAAGAAAGTTGTAACAAGGTAATGGATGAAATACAACAAAAAATAAATCATAAGGAGAATCTGCAAGTTGATGAGATGTTTAGGCGACTAAGAACAAGAGGTATAGAACCAAACCTTGAAATGCAGATGGATTTTACAGATCACACGGATGGACCTGCAATTTTGCAGTCACCCCACCAATCCTGCTTGTCTGCTATTTTAAGCATGGATCTCTGCCATTATAGTTGATAGCCTGACAGTGACTGATGTCTTTTTTACTCTATGTTTATTCAATGCATATAAATATGATAAATACAAAACATGATATATAACTGAGAAAAACTGATCTACCTTCAAAGTCTGTTATACTGTATACTGTTACAGAAAATATAATTTTCCTTAAAGCAAAACAGTTTATTTATTTATTTATTTATTATTTTGCCAATGTTTTTTACGCATCTCATCTGTTTTATTGGAAACTGAGTGGATTTGTGCAATCTGGTACACCAATTCTCATGTTTAGCACATAGTAATTATTAACTAGAATGGATACTTTACTGTTCGTAACTTATTCAGTAAACTCACGTATGTTTGAGCATTGTTTATATACAACTGATAAAATTCCTACATTTCTAGGAATGTAGAATGATCATCATTCAGAATGATTTGGGACCAGTCTGTCATATGATTTTGTCTTGCCAGATATTCACAGACTGTTAATGACAGAGATTCCTAGCTAAGAATTTGAAATGTATGCTTTACATTAGTAATTATTATATTACATCACACTACTGATGCAACTATTGATGTAATAGCATATTGTTTCTTTGTGCTGAAAAAAAAAAGAAACTAAATGAAGAATGTAAATTTTTAGTTCAATTCACAATTCAAATTTTTAATCTTAATTTTTGTTTTTCACAGCTTTATACTAGTAAAACTAAATAGATGTGAATGGTTAAAGAAATGTAATAAGACATTTTTCTGAAAAAAAAGAAAACAGTTACTATTTTTTGATATTCAATAAATGTTCCTGTACTCAGTACCCTGTATCCAGTCCCTCAGTTTTACTTTTTAAAATGTTGTAATTTCAACAGTCTTCTGCCACACTGTGACTTAGCTAGAACAATGTCTAAAGGGACAAAAGTTATCTTTTTCCTTGTATGGATATTTATCTTAGCCTTTAAGTATATGCTTAGAAATAATAAGTAATGCATATTTTTATTTCTGTTATGCATAGTAATTTAAATGGCTTTTAAAGAAATGTAAACTCAAGTTTAAATTTCAAAACAAGCATAATACTTGTCTTTAAAGCTAGTTGTAAATTTGTACAATTTAATTTATTTTTAAGGAAAAAATTGTATATTTCTTTGACTATTACCGTGGAAGAGGAAAGATGTGACCAAAAGAAAAGAGGGTTTGAGGTCCACAAAGATCAGCTGTGTATTTCTTCCTTGAATAAAATGAAAATTATACCCACTGGAAGGGCTAGATTATACATTACACTATCCTATTTAAAAACTTTTGTAACTGCAACTGTAAGTTAGTTGAAGTCAAAGGTAAATCCATCTTCTACTCAGATTGCAGGCATATATAATTCTCCGTTCAGAAAATCCCCAGATCCAATGGAACTGCTGCTCCGGCAGTCAAAGCCACTGAGCCACAGGCGGCAGCAAGTGAAGAGCCTCTTCGCAGATGAACTGTATGACTGGCCAACTTGTACAAGGCCTCCAACTTTCCATGCAGGAGAAGCCCTGCCACCTATTGGCAGACAGAAACCTCAGGTAACAGTTTTCAGTGTCTCTTTTTGGTCAAATATTTTATGTGTATGTTCTTTATTTATAGAACTAGTGCTTGCTTTCAGGATATAATTCTTTGACACAAATTTATTTTAAGGAAAAAGAAATGTATGTGGTATGTAAAACAAGGAAATGTGACTTTGCTTTTGTCTCTTTGGAAAAAAAAAAAACAAAAACAACAACAAAAAAGTCATCTCTGAGAGTTCAAAGAGAAGATCTGATATAACTGAGTATCATCCTGATTCATCAGAGGGAGAATTCCTAAGTTCCAATTTTAAATCAATGAAAAATAGGATAAATTAAAAATAAAATTAACCAGTTGAAATAACTTATTACTCTTTTTGTGTTTTCCATATGGCGACCAAGAGACATCCTCTTCTACATGAAGTAGTTCCTGTACTTTTGCATCAACTAGCTGTAATTACAGAAGTTTCTACATATTCTGCATCGATTGTTAAGTTGCCCAGCTCCCTTCCTTAACTGTCATGGTCTGGATTTTGATTTCAGTTGATGTCAGCATATGCTGCAGATAGCCTTTTTCCTCTCCCATAAAGTAATGGAGATCTTTAATGGTAATGGTAATACGTCAGAAATGTCCCACAAAATGGCAAAAGAGCATTTGCCATCTTATTATCTAAACCTGCTGGGAATATGACCAGTATTTATAAACCTTTGAGACCTTTATGTTCCTCAGTTGATGATGAGTGGATATTTTTCCAGCCATGCAGCTTTTGCCAGTGAATATCTGATATTTTTGAGGTAGACGTATGCTGTCCTTCTATCTCTTCTGAAGATTTTTTCAGTTTGCACAGTCTACTGAACTTCTGCTTTATGTACCTCATGCATATATATACATTTAGTGCCAGCTTGACTTTGAACGCTTGCAATTACTTCAGAACTTCTTGTACATTATTTTGAATGCCATGCTATCTTTAAATTTTCTCTTCCATGTTTAGCCTAGAGAAGTGAAGGCTCTGGGGCAACCTCATTGCAGCATTTCAGTACTTACAGGGGCTTATAGAAAAGATAGTGAATAACTTTTTACATGGGTATATTGTGATAGGACATGGGGCAATGGTTTCAATCTGAAAGAGGAGAGATTTAGATTAGGGAGAAGTTAGGAGGAAATTCTTTACTCAGAAGGTGATGAAGCACTGTAACAAGCTGCACAGAGAAATTGTGAATGCCCATCTCTGGAAGTGTTCAAGGCCAGGCTGGATAGAGCCCTGGGCTACCAGATCTAGTGGAAGGTGTCCCTAGTCATGGCAGGGGGCTTGAAACTAGATGATCTTCAAGGTACCTTCCAAACCAAACCATTCTATGATTCTATAATTCTACCACTGGATTCAAAGTATGTGTAGCCATGCTACAATTTGCTGTGTTTCACTGATTGAATCGACATTGATCTTCAGTGGAAACAGCCATGGGCTCCTGGGATAACCCACACAGAAGAGGCTTTTCTCACTTTTATATCTTATCTGAATTTTCTGTATCAACATGAGCCGATATCAATGGTGGGATGTGAATGCAAAGGCAATTGGGTTAGAGCATGAGGAACAGATGCAGATCTGCCAAAATATGTCTGAGTAAATAGAGGTGAGCCCCACAGAGATCCACACTGCTTATAATGTATATATGTGTATATATATATATATATGTATCCATATGTAAGGATCAACTTCAAGGTAGTTCACCTTTGTCCTTCCCTCCTTCCATCCCCACACCTTGACTGTTTGAGCTTCCTCATATAACGATCTCATTGACTCATATTAGAACCAAATTAAAGCATATGCAAACGGTTTAGTGACCAGGGATTTTGGAGTTGAATGTAAATTCGAAAACAGATAAATATGACATTATAGCCTTACCTTCTGGGACCAACAGGGCTATTATAGTCCTTCAGTGGGATGTGACTGGATGCATTGTCTCTCAAGACAGAGAGGAAGATTTTGCATAGTGGACAAGGTATAGGAGTCATGCTTTTTAAATAAAGAGGGAACTCAGAGTTTTTCTATTGTTAAGCTGCTCTTGCAAAACCACTTTACTATATATAAAGTATCTTACAAGATTCTGTTTGGGTTTGGAATATTTTATAGACCTTTCTAAGTTCAGATGCATTCACAGCAGTAGTGCACAGATAGCCTTTTAGAACAAACCAGAAGAGCCCTGTTTATTTTCTGCACCTCAAAGAGGGAATTTACTATATAATACTTTAATCCTTTCAGCACCCTGGGATGTACACTGTGGGGTAAATTTTCAAAGCACAGTGCGTGGATTTAGCTGCGCGACTCTTATTGATGTTAATGGGAGTCACACGGCTAAATCCCTACACAACACTTCGACAATTTAGGGTTGTATTGTCTAAGGAAAGGACACTGGTTTGAGATGATGAAACAGCTGGAAATGAAAACCCATCAGAACACATCACCCTGAAAGTTGTCCAGTGTGACAATAAGGAATTTAATTACTAGCTATACTTTTGTCCTAGTTCTCTGTGATAACATTTTATATATCTCAAGTCCATTTTGAGACACTTGTTACTCCACTGATTGTTCAGGTATCTAAAAATCGTGTTGCCCATAGGTCTGGATATTTTATACGAGAATGTAAATTACATAAGCTTAAGAGAACAAAAATTAGCTAACTACTACCTTTCTCTTGGGAAAGCTGGTATTTAGCATTTTATATATAACTCCATGTATGTGAGATATGGTGTATTTAAAAGGAAAGTTTTAACAATGATTATACATTAGTTATAACAGACCTATCAGTTTTATTACTGAATTAACTAGAATTACAGTTTGATGGAAGAATGGGTAATTCTAAAATTAGTCAAGTGTTCTTTCAAAGGCATTAATAACAGAAAGTACATCCCCATTTTTAGGGGATTTGTAATTTTTTTTTTTTTTTTTTTTTTTCTTGTATGCTGGTGGCTGTCATGGAATAGGAACAGTGAAGAACACACACAAGACTTCATGCATTTTTTTATTTTTTTTTCATGAGTTTCTTATTTTATGGTAAGGTAGTAAGAATGCCTCCCTGCTAACCATTTTATTTGTCAGATCAGTCAGTAGTGAGAATTTTTATGCTATTCAGTAAAAAATACAAAATATAACATGGAGTTGTTTGAGTTGCTTTCAGGGTGAAAACTGTTGTTTCCCTTTTGAAGCCAGATGCCCAAAATGTTTGTGGGCACTGCAGATATGAAAATAAGTGCAAGCCCAATTTTACCACAGATTACATAAATCTTAATGTTCATCTTGTAAAATGCAAATAGGCAAATGGATTTTTTAGAGGTCTTGTCATCTTACATACATTCAGTAGGTGTTTATTGCTGGGTAAGTTTCATCGAATATGTGTTGCAGAGAAATGCAGGGAACGTTTAGAATTAACTTCATATTCTACAATATTCACCACCATTAATGATGACAACCTTATTGGAGAGACCTTTGCATAGTCTATATATTCTTTTTTCCCCCCTTCCATTAGTGTTTGCTGTGCTTTATTAATTTCACTTAAACTATGAATTGAGAAAGTTAAAAGATCTTAGAAATTAAAGATAGAAAGAAAAAAAAAGCTTGCTTGGACGTCTGTTTTGGCCCTTAATGTGGTGGAATATGAATAAATGTTTTATGTTGACGAAGAGTATTTTCTAAAAGCAAACATCTATCATTATATTATTTGATAACACTACACTTCTTTCTTCTTTTCTCTGCATATGCAGCTCTGCAAACATCTTGCAATACAAAGTATTCATCTTTTCATTAGCAAGTTAAACCTTATTTTATATCTTGATCATTAGATTATGTGCTACTAGAACATTGTTTACCAGTTTTAATGACCTTCTCTAGTATTGATTATTTTCTTAAAGGCAATAACAATTTTCATTCTGTTTAAAAAAAAATAACCTATTGTGGTCATGCTAAATGAATGTATATTTTTTGTGGACACTTTTAGAAAGTAAAGGCAAGAAAATATCTGCAAGTAGTATAAATGCTATTATTACTTCCTTACTATGATCTTTAAAAATATCTCCAAATCATGATGCTGTGCCTTTAAAAAGTAAAGTTACAATAAAAATCCATTAACTACTTTCAAATATAGCAATCCTCCTGTCCAGCTGTGAAAAGTACTAGATGATACTTATTTGCCATTTGTGTTATTTACGGTCCATGACTTTTATGGTAACTGGTTCCTATTATTGGTTTCTATTAATGTAAAACATAAGTGAACATAAATGAGGCGTGAATCATTTCTTTTTATTAGCCCCACAGTCTTCTCTCAGTGCTTGCAGTAACTCCAGCTGTGACTTGTTAGTGATAACCTATTTAAAGAAGGATATCTTTAAGAATAAAGCTTGTGATTAGGATTCTTTGTCTGCTCATAGTTTCAGAAGGTTTCACTAGTTCATTGCAGGATCAGTAATGGTGAAAATAAAAATTAATTAGTAGCACTTCTAAATCTAGACTTGCCACTAAATTGTCCTGAGCATAGTATGGCACTAATTATACTTGAGGTAAGTTC
This sequence comes from Oxyura jamaicensis, assembly GCF_011077185.1. Taxonomy (NCBI): domain Eukaryota; kingdom Metazoa; phylum Chordata; class Aves; order Anseriformes; family Anatidae; genus Oxyura; species Oxyura jamaicensis. Next base: position 23,028,067 of record NC_048895.1, read on the forward strand.
ACAGTGGTTAGTACTAAAAGGAAGACATAACATACATCACTTTGACAGTGTAGAAAAGGACTTTCTGTTGCTCTCTCTCTGTTGTTAAATGGTAGATACTGGTTTGATCAGTTATTAAATGGTCTGCTTTAAAATATATATATATATATACATATACACGTACATCCTTTTGTGTGCGTGTGGATGTATATATTATATATACACACATTTCTGAAATAATTATGAGCTTTTAATTTTTCTTAAGACTAGTGAGATTAATATGGAATTAGATGTTTCAAAAATAGACTATATAGTTCCATTTTGGTAGAAATTAATTTGAATTATATAAGAGGAATTGTATTTTAAGTCACGTATTAAGTTCTCTTCCACATAGCTTTATAGTTAAATTGAAAAGAGCATGTTCTTTAAGGTAGAAC